>NW_019402169.1:77820-190295 GCF_000591075.1 Eurytemora carolleeae
ACTACATATAGGTTAGATTGGAAAGATACAGGGTGTCCCAATAAATAGCTAGACTATATATAGGTTAGATTGGAAAGATACAGGGTGTCCCAATAAATAGCTTGACTATATATAGGTTAGAAAATAAACACGATAATTTAAAAACGACCAAGTATCCTGATATTAAGTATTCATTTCTAGAAAATTTAAAAAAAAACTTAAAGTCGAAAACAGAACCTTTCTTGTATAAAATATTCTTTTAGATTTACGGTATGTCAAACTAAAGCACTGAAACATATTGAATATTGTACATCATTTTAACCTTGATTGTAGGACCTACACTACACTACTTTAGCGTACAGTGTACAGTGTATACGCATAAAGTTGTACAGGAAAAACGAATAAAGAATCGTAGGTTTGGAAAAACTAGCAGAGAGTTTATTATAAAAACTGCAATTAAGCGTTCTGCTATCTCCAGACCAAAGAATCGTGTAAAAAATTGAAAATCCAAGCAACAATGTTATTGTGATATAAGTAAGTTTAGGGAAGGTTTTGTGATGATTTCTTGAAAACAAATTCTATTCGAGACTTTGCAGATAAATAAAATTTTAATTTAAAGCAAAATAATTCAATTCATAAATGTTTCTTAATTTAAAAAGTATGAAGAAAAAAACTAAAATTTACAGAATCGAATGGATCCATATATTATACATACATCAGAACAGCTAAGTTAAAAGATTGACAAAACAGCAATTATTAATAACAAAGACGAATGAATTCTTTGTGAAAAATATTTCCAAACCACTAAAAAGTTTTGAATTTTTGTCGTAAAGTTTCATGGATTTCAAACGTTTTTGTAAATGTTTATTTTTAAATATGCATTTACCCTATTAATAACCTTTATAGCTTTAATCCGGTTTTCCTTTTACAGGGTTAACCACCAAGGATGATATATACTGTAAAGACGACCTGAAACTTTTAAATCAAGTATTTTAATGCGATATTAATAAAGTGATAATGATCGTTTCTAAATAACACCTTTGTTGAAAAAGTTTGAATAGAAATCAATCTTTGAAATCTTGAAAACTGATTATTTTCAATTGTGGTTTCTCTACAGAAAAACATATAAGAATTATCAGACATCAACACTTTTAATTCTAAAAAACTACAATATCTTCCAATAAGGTTTCAAGGATATCTGTTGTGAATCGGACATTGCCATCTTTGCATTGAGGGTTCCTTAAATATACGCTTACAGGCCCTTTAAGTAACTTTGCCCAACCCTAACTAGTTCAACAAACTGTAGATTGAGTGCAAAAAACTAACCAGCCACTGAAATTGCACACTGCAAACAAATTTGCAACAGGAAAGAAATAATGAATTAACTTTGAAAAACTTTTTGAATATTTTTTTAACTTTGTCTAGTTTTAAAAAGCTTAAATTATTTAAAAGTTGATTAGTTTGGCTGCACTCTGATGAATAAGGGTTTTAATTAGGGACTCCGGAGCAGAGGGGGAATTTGAAAAATTTAAACTTTTCTTAACTTAATCAAATCAATCAAATCATGAATTTTAAAGTCTCTAATAAACTTTTAAAAAACATCTTTACACGAAATGATCAAAGAAGAATAATAAAATTATTTTTCTCTTAATTACTACGATTAATTTGATGGTTGAGTCCATTTTAATACATATTCATGATTAAGGATAGTGTTTTTAACATTAATACCGATTAGTTTGATACTTTTATTTTTGATTTTTAAATTTCAAAAAATTTCAAATTTTTAAAAATGTCGAATTTAAATATGAAAATAAGAATTTTAATTATGTAAAATTAATTATGGTTCATCTATAACTTGCCCACAAAAAGAATATACAAAAGAAATATTAAAGAATTGATTATTGGCATTAAAGTTTTATATTTGTATCCTCATATCTTTGCAACCTGATGTTGTAGAGATTTCATATCTCAAACTATGTAAATGCTATATAAAAATATAGTCAAAGTTCGAGATATCCAACGGTTACAAAGATGTAAGATTTAGAAAGTTATGTTTTGAGGCAAATTATCGCTTTCTTAAAATAAATCAAAATATGTTTATCTTTATTTGACTATATTTTATATTTTTTTTCTATATTTATAATTATTCAATCTTCATCGTTTTAGATAAATTAACTTAATATGCAATTATATTGTCATACAAAAATACTAACTTTTTCAATTATATTTTTGTAAACTTCATCTATTCCTTTGTTTTATTCAAAGTATGTTCGATGTTAATAAAGTTATGACGAAACTACAATGATTTAAATTTCGTTTATTAGAATTTATATTGCAATGTTTATTAAGAACAATATTAATTTAAATTTTTTGTTTTCTTTTGTTTCAATTTTTATCAAAATCGATTCAACGCATGCTTCTTTCATTTTTAAAAACTTCTTTCACTTTCTACTTTTTTTCATTTTCCCTTTAATTCCTTTTTTTCCTTTTGCCCTCTCCCTCCGTTTTTCTTCCCTTTCCCTCCTTTCTTCCGTTCCTTTCCCTTATCCCTTCTTTCTTCTATCCTTTCTCCTCTCCGGCTCCCTCCTTTCTTCTGTTCTTTTCCCCTCTCACTCCTTTCTTTTTCCCTTTCCCCTCTCCCTTTTTTCTCCTTCCTATTACCCTCTCCCTTCTTTCTCCTTCCCTTTCCCCTCTCCCTTCTTTCTCCTTCCCTTTCCCCTCTCCCTTCTTTCTCCTTCCATTTCCCCTATCCCCTCTTTCTCCTTCCCTTTCCCCTCTCCCTTCTTTCTCCTTCCCTGTCCCCTCTCCCTTCTTTCTTCTTCCCTTTCCCTCCTTTCCTGCTGTCCCTTTCCCCTATCCCTTCTTTCTTCTTCCTTACCCCCTTCTCTCCTTTTCTCTACTTTTCCCCTTAACTTCTTTCTTCTTCCCTTCCCTTTCCCTTCTTTTCTCTACTTTTCCCCTTAACTTTTTCTTCTTCCCTTCCCTTTCTCTTCTTTTCTCTACTTTTCCCCTTAAATTCTTTCTTCTTCCCTTCCCCTTCCCTTCTTTTCTCTACTTTTCCCCTTAACTTCTTTCTTCTTCCCTTCTCCTTCCCTTCTTTTCCCTACTTTTCCCCTAGCCCTTCTTTCTTCTTCCCTTCCCTAAACCTCTTTTCTTCTTTCTTCTTCCCTTCCCTAAACCTCTGTTCTTCTTTTTTCTTCCCTTTACCGATTCATTCCCTTCTTTTTTCAAATTTTTTCAATTTTCCTTTCCTCATCCCTTTGCCTCTACCCACGTTTCCTCCTTTTATCTCCTTATATATCCCTGTCTAGTTTACTAGTATTTGAAAGTATTTTTGTTAAAATAAGGTTAATGGGGAACTTGACGCGCAAGCCTACAGGTTTATGTTGTGATACAAAGATGCTAGACTACACAATATTTGATGGTGCAGTACAGTACAGTACAGTACAGTACAGTACAGTACAGTACAGTACAGTACAGTACAGTACAGTACAGTACATTTAAGACTCCTTTTGAAACCCACTTTTTGTTTAACACAGTGATTTGTGTAATTATTGTATTTCATTATTTTGGTTTAAAATTGGGTTTTGCTGGAATTCTAGTTTTCTTCAAAAATGTCAAAAGGAAAAATATTCTAAGCCTTCTCATACAGAATTATTGTATATCTTAAAAATATTTTTTTTTGAATTCTCCTCTTCCTTATTTTAGACGCGATCAAAAGTCAACAATGTGAGACCAGTAAATCAAAGTTTGTTTATACATAATGCGTCTAGAGAACTTTACAGTTTACCACACTGTACAGGGTGAACCAGAGCTCACAACTTTTTTTTGGAATTTTTTAGAATATACAGAGTGTATATGAAACATGAATACATGAATCATCTTAAAACGAAAAAAAAATTATGGATCTTTTCTTAGATTTAAATCAAACTCGACATTTTAATAAAAATTTTCCTAATTTGGCTCTAAATGAATTGCATGTATTTATATTTATATGCTTAATTAGTACATATATGTATATCTATATGCTTATTAAGTAACATATATGTTAAAATATATGCCAAATAAGTTATACATGTATGTATATCTATACGCTTAATAAGTACATATATGTACATCTATATGCTTTATAAGTATCATATATGTATATATATATATGCTTAATAAGTAACATATATGTATATTTATATGCTTAATAAGTAACATATATGTATATCAAAAATAAAAAAGAAGATGTAAGTATCACCTCGCTTAAACTTCAAATAGATAATAAAGATATAGAAAGAGTAGGAACTGGATGCAAAAATGAATCTTTTAAGTTTGTAGGTGTTCATTTAGACGAAAATCTTAACTGGAACCATCATCTTAAGGCAGTTAAAAACAAAGCATCCAGTGCAGTTTTTGCTTTGTCAAGTGTAAAAAATATTCTTCCTAGTAATATTAAACTAACCATTTACAACTCCTTATTTCGATCATTTATAGAATATGCAATTTCAGCCTGGGGATGTAACAAATGTTCAGAAATGAAACAAATTCACATTTTACAGAAACGAGCAATACGATTAATTGATAACTCAAAAGCCACGTCTCATAGTGATCCTCTTTTCCTTAAGTATAAGATTCTAAAGATTAATGATCTGGTAGACTTTAACCAAGCTATATTTATGTATAAATATACACATAAACTTCTTCCTGCATCTTTTGAAAATATTTTTAAAAAGCTTTGAAACTTTGAAAGATCTCTTAACTATCAACTTGACATTCTCAAAATGTGCTCATTACAGTATTTACCATCAAGCTCTCTTCTTAAGATGTGGAATAACCTGCCTCTTGACTTAAAAAGAAGCAACTCTCTAAGTATATTTAAAAATAGACTACTAAATTCTCTTTTTGAAAATTATAGGACAATGTGTTATAAACCGAATTGCTATTCATGTAAAACTAATTAGATATGTTTTAATATGCTTTGATATTTGTTGTGTACATGTCTGAAAATTACTTTAAACTCTAGTTATTCGAATTTATGTATAAACTATTTGGCATATGATAAATTCGCACCCTGATCTCTAATCGTTCTCCTTAAATCTATTTAATTGAAATATTCTGTTATTATTACTAACATTAGGTGGAAAAAATAATCAAAACAGCCAAGAGCTATTTTCCACCTAATTGCTTTATACTTGTACTGTTAATATAATCATCAATTTTGTGATTGTAAACTCTATCTGTATACAGATACATTTATTTTAGCAATAAACGTTATCTTATCTTATCTTATCTATATACTTAAGAAGTACATATATGTATATCTATATGCCAAAGAAGTTATACATATATGTATTTTTATATGCCAAATAAGGGCATGCATGCATGTATCTATATGTTTGTTAAGTACGTATATGTAGATATATCTTTAATAAGTACATGTATGTATATGGTGTATGTGTATTATTGCTCATGAAGAAATGTTTAAAATTTTTTGCTATTTTGGGTAAAATTTGAAATTGAAACTTTAAACTCTAAATATTCAACGGTTAATTAAACATTTCCTAGCTACTAATATTCAGGCTACTAAGGATGGGGGGGGGGGGGGGGTTCCCCATATACATTCAAAATAATCCTGATGAAATTACAATTACAAAATAAAAGTATTCTAAAGTGAAACGAATTAATTTGCTGACTATGTATATGTCTCCCAGAAAACAGATTCTATCAAGGTATTTGTTAAGATAGTTGATTAACTCTCAAAATAAATAGTTGTCAATCTCAAAACCATAAAAATATAACAATCTACTGTATGTACCACTGGTATATATGTACTGTATGTACCCCTGGATTATATGTACGTACCCCTGAAGTATATGTACGGTATCTATCTCTGTATGTACTGTATACACCCCTTAAAGGAGTATATGTACTGTATGTACCCCTGTATGTACTGTATGTACCCCTGTATGTACTGTATCTACCCCTTTATGTACTATATGTACCCCTGTATGTACTTCATGTACCCCTGTATGTACTGTATGTACCCCTGTATGTAGTGCATGTACCCCTGTATGTACTGCATGTACCCCTGTATGTAGTGTATGTACCCCTGTATGTACTGTATGCACCCCTGTTTGTACTGCAAGTACCCTTGGAATATGCCATGAACAGCTGTACTTTAGATAATGAGGAATTTAATTGGTTAGATTATACTCTACTGTCTTTCATAAAGTAATAGGATTTCTATATCTATCTATCTATCTATCTATCTATCTATCTATCTATCTATCTATCTATCTATCTATCTATCTATCTATCTATCTATCTATCTATTTATCTATCTATCTATACAAACGATTTTGAGTTATTAGCAATATCTAGTCTTTGGTTTTGCTCACAAACAGTGTTTTTTTTATAATCGATCAAAAATGTGTTCCCCCCCCCCCCCTCCCCCCTTCGTCTTTCAACATTTTTTTTGAAAGGGACTGAGTATTAATCTTTTGTTAAATGTCGATCTGTGAATACTAATTTTATTTCTATCAGATATTTCCGGAACAAAAGATCATCCAAACTGTTTTCACCATATTTTGTTTTTCGTGAACACTCACTTTCAGTAAAAGCTGAAGTACGACAATCTCTTAAACAATTTAATACATTGAACACTCCCTTTAAAGGGAGAGACCGGCTTGAAATGGTAGTTGAGCTGAAAGTGGAGTATTGTAGAGAAAAACATTAGGACTCATTTAATACCAATGAGACATTTTTAAGGTGTACAATTTTTAAATAACGATTTTACACTCTTTTTTAAAAATTGTACACAGTAGAAATGTTTCATTGGTATCAAATGAAGCCTAAAGTTTTCTTTACAATACTGCACTTTAAGCTCAACTACCATGTCTAGTCGGTCTCTCCCTTTAAGTAAAAGCTGAAGTAAGACAATCTTGAAAACAATTTAATACATTATACAGTCTGTAGTCTGTATACAGTATCTAAAGCTTAAACCTAACAGAGCGAAGAAATATCTTCCTGACATGGGGTAATAGAATTTTATACAAACATACATATATACATAAGAGTATTAAGCAATATACATAAATAGGTATTTAGAAATATACATATATAGGCTTATAGAAATATATCTTCATAAATAGATATTTAGAAACATACATCAATAAGTATTTAGAAATATACAAAAGTAGGTATTTAGAAATAAACATAAATATGTAATTAGAATAATATATAAAGAGGCATATAGAAATATGCATAAATATTTATTTAGAACAATACATATAGAGGCATATAGAAATATGCATAGATGAGTATTTAGAAATATACATAAATATCTATTTAGAAAAATACATATAGAAATATGCATAAATGGGTATTTAGAAATAAACATAAATAGTTATTTAGAAATATACATAAATAGTTATTTAGAAATATACATAAATAGGTATTTAGAAATATACATAAATAGGTATTTAGAAATATAAATAAATAGGTATTTAGAAATATACATAAATAGTTATTTATTTAGAAATATACATAAATAGGTATTTAGAAATATACATAAATAGGTATTTAGAAATATACATAAATAGGTATTCAGAAATATACATAAATAGATATTTAGAAATATTCATAAATAGATATTTAGAAATATACATAAATAGATATCTAGAAATATACATAAATATATATTTAGAAATATACATAAATAGGTATTTAGAAATTTAAATAGATATATATTTAGAAATATACATAAATAGATATTTGGAAAGAGAAATGCAGCGAGAACCAAAAACAATGGAATCAGAAGACGACTGTAATGATTTAAAATAGAAACTATGAACTGGAAACTATGAACAGGAAACTATGAACAGGAAACTATGAACAGGAAACACAGCAATTGGGCATTGGACACAGACCCATTTCTCTCAATAAGTTGATTTTCAAATTACAGCTGATAATACTTCGTTTTTCATAAAATCAGATTCTCATTACAACATTTAGATTTCGTCTTTCTATTCCAGTTTTTTAAGTCCCACTATACATATTATTTATGGATTTAGAAAACTTCATTACATGAATATATAGGTATTCAGAAACATACCCAAATAAATATTTAGAAATTTAAATAAAATCAGGGTGCTTCGCGCCCATCTGTAAAGTTTTATAAAACAATTATAAAATATATTGCGGATTTACAATTATTGTTTTATGGATTTACAAAATTAAAAAAAAACCTTTTGGACACAAATTTTTGTAATTTTGAGAATTAATAAACCTTTCCTGACAGACAGACATACAAAGTATATATATAGATAAAGAGGTATTTTGAAAAATAAATTAATGAATAAATACATAGATAAATTAATGGATAAATGGAAGTCAGAAAGAGAGGAAGACAGAAGGCAATGTTCCTCTAAATTGTCCTGTGTCTACTCAAGATAAAAAATATCAGTATCAGCAGATTTTGAAGGAGAGTAGAGGGATGGGAGGCAGCCCAGAACAATTTTTCCTCCGAGCCTAATTCGTCTCATTTCCTCGTCCGAGCCAACTCGTCATTACACTATTATTTTTTTAGTGTCAAATCTTTGAAGATAAAACTATTTTTAGAAAATCTGTGCACGCTAGGGCATAAAATATGGTTAGATGTTAGACTAAAGTATTGATTGATTACATTATGTTGAAATCTTCGAATCCATGAGAATGATGTCAAACTCAATTGAACTTTTATACTGTACTTCTATAACTCAATTAACACTTTTTTGAAATGTACAAAAATTAAATTTAAATAGTTTCACTTTAACAAATAATATTGAAAGTACAAGGATTTCGAGATGGCTCGGTAGAGGGAATGTGGCTCAGACGAGAAATTTTTGTGGCTAGCCTTCCTACCCTCGTAAAGTAAAGTAGACCAGTTTAATTTCTAGATCAGACACATGCAATTATACTTCTAGACTTCAGCCTTATTTATTCTCTTTATCAAATATCATCCTTTTTAAAGAGATCATAAACGTAATTTTAAAGGGACTATATGATCATAAACGTAATTTTTTAAAGGGACTGTATGATCATAAACGTAATTTTAAAGGAACTGTATGATCGTAAACGTAGTTTTTAAGGGACTATATATTCATAAACGTAATTTTACAGGGACTGTATGATCATAAACATAATTTTTAAGGGACTGTATGATCATGAACGTAATTTTAAAGGGACTGCATTATCATGAACGTAATTTTAAAGGGACTGTATGATCGTAAACGTAATTTTAAAGGGACTGCATGATCATGAACGTAATTTTAAAGGGACTGTATGATCATAAACGTAATTTTAAAGGGACCGAATGATCATAAACGTAATTTTAAAGGGACCAAATGATCATAAACGTAATTTTAAAGGGACTGAATGATCACAAACAAAATTTTAAAGGGACAGTATTCGTTATTTATCGAGTCGGATGTTTGATTCATAAAGGTGCACTGTGAACCTTTGTTTGCCCAAGAACGAAAAAAACATATCCATATTTTTCTTGCTTAAAATGGTTATTTTAAATTTTGTCACTCTACAAAAGTGCACTCTTGTGGATTTATAGCGAAAAACAAAAACAAAACAGACCTGCGAAAGCCAATCAAACCGTTTTTAATCCTACCTAAGGTAGGTGTGATCTCTGATGATAACAGAGAGAGAGGTTACGGCGAAAAAAAAAGTAACACATTCAGAAAAAAACTAAACGGAATTATTCTGTAATCACGTCGGGGTCACCAAATTTAGCATCGGCTAAAAACAAGACAAAGTTCAACAAAATATATTTCTTTCTAAATTATAAACAAAGACCTATAGGTCTTAAATAACTTGTTTTTTTTGTAAATCAATAAATATAAGCCGCCATCCAGAGGGAACTCACCTGCAGAGGTGGAATTTAGGGCGACTTTTCCACCACACAGATATTATGAAGAAAAATTGCTAGAACTGTTTTTAAGATTAGAAAACAAGAATAACTCCATCACATCACATTTGCTCAGATAGAAAGTTAATGAAGAGTCACTTGAAATTACATATACATTTCTTTTCAGTTACTTTCTTTTCTTTGGAGAAAATACCATTTTTGGAATGAAAAAAAATCGATTTGAAAGTTGTGTCTGAACAATAATAATTTGATGAAGTAGGAACAAATAAAATAAAATAAGTCGATTTTAACGGACTTTTCTAGTTTTGGAATTTACAAAACAACTTTGAAAATATATTTCTATAATAAAATAGGAAAATTTTTAAATGCACTCAACAGCCATCAGGATTTTAACATGCTAATTTATCATCTTTATTTTCGAGTGATATTTTGCCCTAGGTTTTAGTCCTAAGTTTAAACCTTACAAAAACTGTGTCTATTTTAAATCATCAGTTCAACTGTAGAAGGGGGTCGTCTAGGTCAGAAAAGCAATAATTTTCTTATTTCAAATTCGTCGCATTTTTCAGCCCCGTTCCATAATGATCCTGTGCATCCTAATGGAGGTTTTTTACAAACCCTCTTCATCAACAAAAACTTGAGTTTTTTGGGGGCTTTTAGTTTGTGCAAGGGAAATAACTATTTTATTTCAGTCGTAGGTTGATAGATAGATAGACAGATAAATAGATAGATAGATAGATAGATAGATAGGTAGATACATAGATAGATAGATAGATAGATAGATAGATAGATAGATAGATAGATAGATAGATAGATAGATAGATAGATAGATAGATAGATAGATAGATAGATAGAAACTGACAGATAGATAGATAGGTAGATAGTTAGATAGATAGGTAGATAAATAGATAGATAGATAGATAGGTAGGTAGATAGATAGATAGATAGATAGGTAGATAGATAGGTAGATAGATTTACAGCTTAAATAATAGATACATAAATTTATATATTAATTGATAGACATATATATAAATAGTTAGAACGATAGATATTTATTTTAATCATGATATTTCAACTTTAATAATAGTATTTCTATTACCAAACTACTTCATTTTTCAGTCTATGTGACTGAGCACTTGTAAGATAAATAAAAATAATTAATGGTTAAAAATAATATCAATTAGCTTAAAATTGAGACATATTTTTCGATAATTTCAAAAAATGATTTTATGGAAGATGATTCAATAGATAGATAGGATATAGAAAAAAGATGTGAAAATATACATGAGTTTGATATATATATATCTAGAAAGAAAACTATACAATCAGATAGATTAAAACAAAAAATGCCATAGAAAATGCAAAACTAGATAGATATGAATAATCGTTAATAGATAGATAGATCGAAAAATAGACATACAAATATAGAAATATAGATAGATAGATAGATAGATAGAAAGATAGATGATAGATGAATAGATAGATGGACGACCTAAACAGATAGATAGAATGATAGATAATAGAACATTAGATAGACAGATAGATAGATAGATAGATAAATAGGTAGGTAGATAGATAGATAGATAGATAGATAGATGAAAAGGTGGATAGATAGATAGATAGATAGATAGATAGATAGATANTGGGAAAAAATGTTCCCATAATTCACTTTTTGAAGCCATTTAGGTCTTTTTACATAAACCGTTAGCGCTGCTCTCTCAGCTCTCAAACGTTGTAAGATTTTACGACATTTTAGTTTCAGCGCGTCAAAATTTACATATCTCTGGATAGCAATGACTCTTGAAATATTTTGAGATTCTGCTCGTTTTCGTTTTCAGGATACTTGGCTTTTTATATTCTATTTTAACTATCAATTCTTTTAGAATTTTCTCTTCGATAAAAAACAAAAATAAAATTTTTGCGGATTTTACTCAAATCAAAAAATTCTGTTTACCTTACTAACATCACTCATACTTTTTGTTTATAGTTCTGGACCTTGTAGTATGTAGAACTACAACACACTTTTTTAAGCTTCAATATAAAAGAAGTTATTGGAAGGAGTTATTGGGTGACGGATAAAACTGTACCATTGTGTCATCACAGCCGTTTTGGAAGTATTTGGTGGCCATGCAGCACTTTATAACCCTGCAGTACTTTTTGACCCATGCACTTTATAATCCTCACAGATATCTCTCTAGAAGATGGATGATTCATTTGGTGTACTGTCTCGTTTTTCCGTCTACAGGCTATATGTGTACTGCACAGTGTACACTACTTCCGCTAGCTGCTTAAAAGTCAGGCTGGTACACAAAGGTAACCGCCAAAAAAGTTCTCTGAAAAAAAAAATTTCGACATTAAAGTCTTAAACTTTGGCTCTAAAAAAGTCCTGTGGAAAAAAGTCCTTAAAATAAAATCTCCGGAAATAAAATCCTACCATTTTGGGTCTTTATTTTCTAGGACTTTAATTCCTCATTTTCACAAGACTTGGGACTTTTTTCTTGTTTTTTTTCTTCGGATAAATTTTCTTCAGGACTTTAATTCCTGTGATCTTATTTCCTGAGAATAAACTATTTTTTGGAAAAAAGTCCCAGGAATTTAAAACTCAGGACTTTATTTCCAGTGACTGGACTTCAGAAAATTAGTACATTTTAGTTCCAGTTTTTTTTTCCAGAAACTTTTTTCCGTTGACTTTCTTACATAGATTCTTTAAATAAACTAAAGATTTAGTACCTTGCAGTACTTTATAACCATGCGGTACTTTATAACCATGTGGTACTTTATAAATATGTGGTACTTCATAACCATGCGGTACTTTATAACCATGCGGTACTTTATAACCATGTGGTACTTTATAACCATGCGGTACTTTATAACCATGCGGTACTTTATAACCATGTGGTACTTTATAACCATGNAGGGGGAACCATATTACATAGATAGGTATACAGGGGGAACCATATTACATAGATAGGTATACAGGGGGAACCATATTACATAGATAGGTATACAGGGGGAACCATATTACATAGATAGGTATACAGGGGGAACCATATTACATAGATAGGTATACAGGGGGAACCATATTACATAGATAGGTATACAGGGGGAACCATATTACATAGATAGGTATACAGGGGGAACCATATTACATAGATAGGTATACAGGGGGAACCATATTACATAGATAGGTATACAGGGGGAACCATATTACATAGATAGGTATACAGGGGGAACCATATTACATAGATAGGTATACAGGGGGAACCATATTACATAGATAGGTATACAGGGGGAACCATATTACATAGATAGGTATACAGGGGGAACCATATTACATAGATAGGTATACAGGGGGAACCATATTACATAGATAGGTATACAGGGGGAACCATATTACATAGATAGGTATACAGGGGGAACCATATTACATAGATAGGTATACAGGGGGAACCATATTACATAGATAGGTATACAGGGGGAACCATATTACATAGATAGGTATACAGGGGGAACCATATTACATAGATAGGTATACAGGGGGAACCATATTACATAGATAGGTATACAATGGGGATCCATATTACATAGATAGGTATACAATGGGGATCCATATTACATAGATAGGTATACAATGGGGATCCATATTACATATATATGCCTAAGTTCATATGCGCTTGTAGATTATGAAAATTTGGTTTTCTTTTTTGTTATCTCATAATTACTGGAATCATGAATTAGACTATTTTTATTTTTTATTTAATAAATTTGAAATCTACAGAAATTCTTGATACCTTGAACTTTTTATGGGCTATCTTGTGATCATAGTTTCATTAAAAAGGTCAAAGACGACTTTCAGATCTTATCTGAATTGTTAAGAAATTCGGCTTTTTTTCAGATTAGCACTGTACATGCCAGAATGAAATAAAGTGAATTGCACAAAAGAATAAAATAAAAATCTTTTATTTTATATTTCTTATACGCAACAGAACAAAAAAATAGATTTTTCCAAAATCATAACTAGGGGAGCTACGAGGTCACAATGTCGTACCAGTAAGTACGCATGAAATGTATCTTCCTCTTCTGAAGTGATATAGAGGGAACCTCTGAGTAGGATTTCTGGTTTATATTAAAGAAGAAAATGGAGCTATTTACACAGAATTCAATGTTTGAATTTGAGAAATAATCAATTGATTTTGAATTGAATTTAAAGATGGGGTATACGGAGAGGTTGGAATATAGGACATATTGTCAATTCATGCAGTAGGGTCACATCTATCTATATTTCTATATTTCTATGTATCAGTCTATCTATTTATATATCTATATATCTATATATCTATATATATCTATATATCTATATCTATCTCTCTATCTATCTAAATATCTACCTATGTATCTTTCAATGTATCTTTCTTTCTATCTTTCTATCTATCTTTCTATCTATCTGTCCATCTACCTATCTATCTTTCTATTTATCTATCTATCTATCTATCTATCTATCTATCTATCTATCTATCTATCTATCTACTCTACCTTTCTATCTATCTATCTGTCTTTACTTCTTTACATTTCTATCTATCTGTCCATCTACCTATCTATCTTTCTATTTATCTATCTATCTATCTATCTATATATATATATATATATCTATCTATCTATCTATCTACTCTACCTTTCTGTCTATCTATCTGTCTTTACATCTTTATCTGTCTATCTATGTAGCAATTGATTTTTTTCTATCAATTTTTCTCTTTTTGTTTTTATTATCATTTTAATTCTTTTTGTACGTTTTAATTATTTAGAATCAAACATGGATGTATTAATTTTTTTTATTTGCAAAAATATCAAACCCATTTAATGTTTTTAGATCAATTTATTTTAACAATTAACAGGTTAAAACATATTAAAGTCACTACATGGGCAATTATTTAATTATGATAAGAAAGGCAACAGCTGCTCCCTGCCCCCCCCCTCTCCAGATGTCAGCATGGAGTCCCCAGTCACAGCTCGCTGTCATCTGTCAACTGTCTGAATTAACGCCGTCTGTCAAAAGTTGACTAAAATGTGATTATAAATGTCTTGAAACAAGAATATAACATAACTTAGGCAATTTATGATTTCCCCCCTCCATCATGCAGTTTATTAAACCATCCTAGTCACTATATACTAACCCCCCTCCCTATTTACGTTCATATTCACCCGGCCCCTGTGTATGTTAATAAACACCCCTGTAAACGTTAATAAACACCCCTGTTTATGAAAATAAACACCCCTGTTTATGTTAATAAACACCCCTGTTTATGTTAATAAACACCCCTGTTTACGAAAATAAACACCCCTGTTTACGAAAATAAACACCCCTGTTAATGAAAATAAACACTCCTGTTTATGTTTTAAACGTCCCTGTTTATGAAAATGAACACCCCTGTATCTGTTAATAAACACCAGTGTTTATCTTAATAAACAGTAAACAACCCTGATTGTGTTCTAAACACCCCTGTTTATGAAAATAAACACCTCTTATTGTGCTAATAAGCACCCCTGTTTATGTTAATACACACCCCTGTTACCCATGATTGTGTTCTAAACACCCCTGTTTATGTTAATAAACACCCCTGCAAACCTGTCAATCAAAAGCAGAACAACAACTGAATTTATTTAAATTGTATGTTTGTAATATTTGTATGTTTTGTTGTTTGTGTTTGGCATAAAATGTTATGTTTTCGTTTCAGTTACAGAGGTCAATCGTATACTAGTTTATGGGGATGGGGGGGCTAGGTGGTATTGATGCCTTTTCAATATTCATACAAACATCTTTTGTTAAGATAGTTTCTGGATCTTTCTTTATATTCCATTCCTTTCATTCTGCTTCTCGTACTTTGTACTTTATTTCATTTCCTAACCTTTCTTTTCTTCCTTTTCCCACTTTTTTCCCTTCTCCTTCTTCTCCTCCTTCTCTTCCTTCTCCTCCTTCTCCTCCTTCTTCTCCTTCTTCTCCTTCTCCTCCTTCTCCTCTTTCTCCTCCTTCTCCTCCTTCTTCTCCTTCTTCTCCTTCTCCTCCTTCTCCTCCTTCTCCTCCTTCTCCTCCTNCTTTCCTGTCTCCCCGACATTCTCTGACATTCAATTTTCTTCACAACATTCTTTGATATTTTCCTGTCTCCCGACATTCTCTGACATTCTACTTTCTCTTTACGCGACATTCTCTGACATTATTTTTTCTTCACAACATTCTCTGATATTTTCCTTTCTCCCCGAAATTCTCTGATATTTTCCTTTCTCCCCGAAATTCTCTGATATTTTCCTTTCTCCCTGACATGCTCTTACATTATCATTTCTCCACGACATTCTCTGACATTCTTCTTTTCATGCTCCGATTCAACCTTTTTTCTTGTTTCAACCTGACACGCTCTGATTCAACCTTTCCTTATAATTTTTTGACATTCTACAATTCAATTCTTATTTTTTCTCTACGCGACACGCTTGTATATAGGCTTTCTTCTTATTTTTTCTCTACGTGACACGCTTGTATATAGGCTTTCTTCTTATTTTTCCTCTACGTGACCTGCTTGTATATAGGATTTTTTTCTTATTTTTTCTCTGACCCGCTGTAAGTTTACCTTCCTTATCTTTTTTTCCATGACATGCCTTGATTTATTCATTCTTATAGACATATTCTGATTTCTTAATTTTTCTGAGTGCTTATATGTATCATATACTCAGATTTATTGATTGTAAGGAGAAGGGAAATTTTTTTTCAAAGGGTATCTATTATGGATTATTTAATTTATTGTTTAAAATCATAGAGGATAATCTTTATTATGTATAAATAAAATGATTATATTATTGGCCAAGTAGTAATATATTTTGGTCCCTTTTTACCCTTTCTAATGCAGGGTATAGGGTTGGGATCGATACGAGCTGATCTGTATGCGGTTCGGCTCATTAGTTCTGCGGTTCCAAAGACACACAGCGGATCTTACAGACAGATATAGAGGAGTTCGAGTAGGTTTATAGGATAGGTAGGTAGGTAGAAATAAAAAGGTAGGTAGGTAGGTAGAGGTAGGTAGGTAGTTAGGTACGTAGGTAGATAGGTAGGTAAATTAGTAGGTATCTAAGTAGGTAGGTAGGTAGATAGGTTGATAGGTATGTAGGTAGGTAGGTAGATAGGTAGGTATGTAAGTAGGTAGGTAGGTAGATATGGTAGGTAGGTAGGTAGGTAGGTAGATAGATAGGTAGGTATGTAAGTAGGTAGGTAGGTAGGTAGGTAGATAGATAGGTAGGTAGGTAGGTAGGTATGTAAGTAGATAGGTAGATAGGTAGGTAGGTAGGTAGGTAGGTAGGTAGGCATGAATGTAGGTAGGTAGGTGTAGGTATATAAGTAGGTAGGTAGGTAGGTAGGTAGATAGGTAGGTAGGTAGGTAGGTAGATAGGTAGATAGGTAGGTAGGTATGCAGGTAGATAGGTAGGTAGGTAGGTAGGTAGGTAGGTAGGTAGGTAGGTAGGTAGATAGGTAGGTAGGTACTAGGTAGATAGACTATTTGTATTGAAAGAGATATTAGCTGAAGATAGAAGAAGAGGGTTAAAACATGTTTTGAATATTTACAAATTTTTCAAATTCTTTTCAAAATAAACCTAATCAACAAAAGGAATAGAATTCTTCCCATTGACTTTTACCAAACAACATCCCTGCTCTGAATGACCCAGGGGTTCCTGAATTCTCTAAAATTTAATTCATTCATTTAAATGATAATTTTGCCCTGGAATAATATTTCCCCGACCAGGACTGAAGATAATTAAAGATAATTATTTGTCCAATAATTATTCTGCACAAACTAATTTACATTAGATGAATCCTTCCTCTTGGTTTACTCTCCAGGAGGTAGATAGTATATATAGGGGGGGGGGGGGTTAATTTCCTCTTATTCTCCTTTCATTCCCCATCCCCTTTTACTATTTCCAATCGTTTCTTAGACTTATTTTTTTCTTTTTTACTTTATATTTGATCTTTCTTAATTTAATTTATTTTTTTATCCCCTTTCCATTATTATCTTAAATATCTATATAAAACTAATTTGAATAAAAGCTCAAAAAAATGTTGTCACTATATTTGTCACTATTGAAAACATTTAAACACCACTGAGTCAAATAGGTTGGAAAGTTTTATTTTGCTGGCACGTGACTTTTAGTTCGTGTTTTTTACATACAGGGTGTCCCACGAAACATGACAGTATGCTAGACGACTTGAATGTCGTCTTGATTTTTGATATAATTTGCTGCGTTTATTTGTCAACCTAATTTTAGAAGTAAATTTCTAGAGATAATAATCACAAAATTTCCCTAGTCCTGCCATTTCCAAAATGTGGTCTGCCTTTTTTGTGCTTTCAATATTGCCCGAGATATGAAGAATTTCGTTCAGATTTCGACAATTTTGCTGTTATTTAACAAAATTGAAATCTGAACCAAACTCCTTATATCTCTGGTAATATTGAAAGCACAAAAAACGGAGACCACTTTTTGGAAATTCCAGGGCTAGGAGAATTATTTGATAATTGTTTCAAGAATAATACATGTTAAAGTAGATAGAAGACTAAACGTCTCAAATAAATTCAAATATCAAGGACGACTTTCAAGTCGTCTTGCTATTGTCATGTTTCGTGGGACACCCTGTATGACCTCTTACAACTTACATACGCGTTCATTTAACCCTAACAGCATCCCATGTGGTCTTCTGGGGGGGGGGAGGGGGATCTAACCCCTTCCTTCTCCCCTGTAGGTTGACAAACAAGAATAATTCCAAGTTGAAGAATTCTCATCGATCAGCTGACTCCAGGACCCGTCAGTTCCTGTGTAAAACAACGCCATTTTAGCACATCTTGAATTCATTACCAGGCGCGTCCGGAGCAGTGCCAAGTTTCACAGTTTCAACATAATCCTGGACGAAAGTACTTAATAAATCCTCTTACTTTCCTTCAATTTTATCTGAAGAACCATTAGAAGATATCGTCGTTTTTCTGACTTGAAAAGCATCCATTTTCAGATAGAAAAACAAGATTCTCTCCATCAAGATTTCAAGGGAGTGAATAGGATATTTAACTATTTAAATGAGGGGTCACTTGAAAATACGTGGATAGTCCATTAAACTAAAACAATGACACATATTTTCAACAGAGAAATAAATCTTTAAAAATCTCAAGTTCAAACCTTTTATTAATTATAACAAGAAGGAATTGTGACCATAAAAAAAAACTATGAATAGAAATGTTGAGAAACCAAATTGTAATCTATATCTAATCCAACCACTTATCTATTCATTTTTTAATCTAGTTTTTAATCAACACATTTATCTACCTATCTAACTCTATCTCTATCTCAACTAGGACATTCTTCAGTCATATCTAACTTTCTATCTTTTTATCTATCCATGTATCTTTTAAACTATACATTCTTTTATTTAGCCATCAACATTATAAAATTTAAACTGGTTTTGTCGTATTCTTATCGATGTATATTAACTTTTGTAATAATGAGTTCAATATTGATTTATTAAACCAGAGATGGGAACTTTTGAATGGGATATCCTTAATCCTGATCGGTTAATTAATCTGGAGATTAAAAATGTGTGGAGAACAAGCAATATTTAATCTCGAGATTAAAAAAAAGAGTGGATTAAGCCTTAATCCCGATATCCACCATTCAGCTCTGAGACAAAGATTATAAAATATCAGGAATATATGTTCGGAGAAAATTTGAAAAAAATCCGCCAATAAAATCAGAAAAATCTGCGAAATTTTTATAGTGTTTCTGGACATACTGTATTCTTTGTATCAAACCCACTTATGTATAGAATAGATGTTTATACCAATACAATCAGTAATCTATCTATCTATCCATCTATATATCACTGTATGTTTGTTTACTACAGTTTAAGTGTTGTATAAGTGTAGAAATACAAAGCTTTCTATACATAAGCGTTAGTTGAATTGAATATAACAACACAGAAATACTAATATAAAAATATATTTTTTCCCACACGCTGAACAAGCATTTTTATCTTTTTTAAACTCACTTCTAAGCTGAGAAAACTTAGAAGTTTATAAGCAAACAATTGATAATTTTTTCCACGGTTTTTTTAAGACCTAATAGATTTTATCCCAAGGAATATCTCCAGTAATCATGTCTCCGGTATTCATGTCTCCAGTATTCATGTCTCCAGTATTCATGTCTCCAGTATTCATGTCTCCAGTATTCATGTCTCCAGTATTCATGTCTCCAGTATTCATGTCTCCATTATTCATGTCTCCAGTATTCATGTCTCCAGTATTTATGTCTACAGTATTTATGCCTCCATTATTCATGTCTCCAGTATTCGTGTCTACAGTATTCATGTCTCCAATATTTATGTCACAAGTATTCATGTCTCCAGTATTTATGTCTCCAGTATTTATGTCTCCATTATTCATGTCTCCAGTATTTATGTCACAATTATTCCTAACTCCAGTTTTTATGGCCCCAGTATTCATGTTTCCAGTATTCTTGTCTCCAGTATTCATGTCTCCAGTATTTCTATCTCCAGTATTTATGTCTCCAGTATTCATGTCTCCAGTATCTATGTCTCCAGTATTTATGTCTCCAGTATTTATGTCTCCAGTATTCAAGTCTCCAGTATTAATGTCTCCAGTATTTATGTCTCCAGTATTCAAGTCTCCAGTATTCATGTCTCCAGTATTCATGTCTCCAGTATTCAAGTCTCCAGTATTCATGTCTCCAGTATTTATGTCTCCAGTATTCATGTCTCCAGTATCTATGTCTCCAGTATTAATGTTTCCAGTATCTATGTCTCCAGTATTCAAGTCTCCAGTATTAATGTCTCCAGTATTCAAGTCTCCAGTATTAATGTCTCCAGTATTTATGTCTCCAGTATTCTACAATCTCTTCTGGTTTCTTTGTTATAAGCTTTTGTTTAAATTTCCTTTATTTGCTGAAAATGGATTAATCAATCTTAGAGACCATTAGATAGTTAGATAGATAGTCAGATAGATAGATAGATAAATGAATAGAAAGATAGATTGATGGATAGATAGCTAGATAGATAGTTAGATAGAGAGATAGATAGAATAGATAGATATATAGATAGATAGTTATATAGATATATAGTTATATAGATAGATAGATAGATATATAGATATATAGATATTTAGCCAGATAGATAGATCGATGGATAGATAGTTAGCCAGATAGATAGATAGATAAATAGATAAAAAGATATATGGATAGATTGTTAGATAGATAGAAAGATAGATAGATAGATAGATAGATAGATAAATTAACAGAATGATAGATTGATGGATAGATAGGTAGATAGAGATATAAATAGGATAGATAGTTAGCCAAATAGATAGATATAAAGACAGAGGGATAAATATATCTATAGATAGATAGATAGGTCTCCTGGGAACCAATTGCTCTCGTAATTATATAATCAAGATGTTTCCGCAAAACAACAACAATACACATTCCCTTTATACCCTCTCTTTACAATCCCTGTTTTATTGTATATCCTTTATTCAATATCCATGGTATATAGTGAACTATGTTTATTGTATATCCATGGTATATAGTGAAATATGTTTATTGTATATCCTTTATTCAATATCCATGGTATATAGTGAACTATGTTTATTGTATATCCTTTATTTAATATCCATGGTATATAGTGAACTATGTTTATTGTATATCCTTTATTCAATATCCATGGTATATAGTGAACTATGTTTATTGTATATCTTTTATTCAATATCCATGGTATATAGTGAAATATGTTTATTGTATATCCTTTTTTCAATATCCATGGTAAATGGTGAACTATGTTTATTGTATATCATGTATATCCAATATCCGTGTTATCCAGTATCCTTGGTATATGTTGGACTATGTTTATTGTATATCATGTGAATCCAATATCCTTGTTATCCAGTATCCTTGGTATATGGTTGACTATGAATATCCTGTATATTTAGTATCCTTGGTATATGGTGGACTATGTATATCCTGTATATTCAGTATCCTTGGTACATGGTGACTATGTATATCCTGTATATCTTGTATATTCAGTATCTTTGGTATATGGTTGACTATATTTATCCTGTATATCCAGTATCCTTGGTATATGGTTGACTATGTATATCCTATATATCCAGTATCCTTGGTATATGGTTGACTATGTATATCCTGTATATCCAGTATCCTTGGTATATGGTTGACTATGTATATCCTGTATATCCAGTATCCTTGGTATATGGTTGACTATGTATATCCTGTATATCCAGTATCCTTGCTATATGGTTGACTATGTATATCCTGTTTATCCAGTATCCTTGGTATATGGTTGACTATGTATATCCTGTATATCCAGTATCCTTGGTATACGGTGACTATGTATCTATGAAGTGCCAAGATGTCACTATTATCAAACTAAATAGTATTCACTGCAGTCACATGCCAACCCTTACTTATATACAGATACAGATATAGAGTTAAATAGATAGATCTATGGATAGAGAGATAAATAGATAGATAATTAGATAGATAGATTGATAGATAGATATATAGATAGATTGATAGATAGATAGATTAATAGATAGATAGATAGATAGATAGATGGATAGATAGATAGATAGATAGATAGATAGCTAGATAGATAGATAGATAGATAGATAGATATATAGATTTATATATAGATAGATAGATAGATAGATAGATAGATAGATAGATAGATAGATAGATAGATAGATAGATTTATTGATAGTTATTTAGATTGATAGATAGATAGATGAATATAAATATTTTTGGATAATAATTTAATATTAAAATGAATAATTTAACAGAACATCAAATGCTCTTTAAAAAGGAAAAAAGAAACAGAATTATAATTATTATCATCATGATTATAATTATTTTATTTTTACCATCTTAATCATCATTGTTTCCATCTTAATCATCATTTTTACCATCTTAATCATCATTTTTACCATCTTAATCATCATTTTTACCATCTTAATCATTATTTTTACCATCTTAATCATCATTTTTACCATATTAATCATCATTTTTACCATCTTAATCATCATTTTTACCATCTTAATCATTTTTTTTACCATATTAATCATCATTTTTAGCTACAAAGCTTGCTAGAAACAATGTACCTTGAGTTTACATCTGATAGGTTTATGACTACAAGTTTAAGTGAGATAATAATGCAAAACGAATATCCAAAAGGGAATGAAACACTACAAAATTGACTCAGATTTTTACTGTCAGAAAGGGTTCTGTTTTTTCTTTTTTTATTTTTAATCAAGAATCTAACTTCATTTTTCTGTCTATTGATTAATTATCTATACTTTTCATCCATCTATCCTTCTATCTAACCATCCATCTATCTATCTGAACGTCTATTTCATCTATCTATCCCACTATCTATCAATCTATCTTTCCATCTGTCTATCCATCTGTCTATCTATTTCATCTGTCTATCCATCTATCTATCCATCTATCTGTCTATCTAGGATTGCTGTGGGGTAAATGTGGTTTAATCATTTGGAATAACACATTCATCTCCTATCTATCGATATATCTATATATCTATCCAATATCCTTTAATCCTTTTATTCATTCATTTTTCCATCTTTCGTCATATTTCATAATTTATTCATAAGTTTCATCAGAGCTTGTAACTATTTAATGAGATAGCGCTAAACTGCAATATATATGTGCCTGCAAATCAAATATTCAAAATGGAAACTTATGATTTAAAGTGATTAACTAAATCTAAATGAATGCATACATAGTTTTAGTTGCTCTGATTAAATGATGCGGATAATAGCCTTCTAAATGGATTACCAATACAAAATCTAAATGGATTACCAATACAAAATCTAAATGGATTAACAATACAAAATGTTCGACCTCAGGTGGATTTTTTTTAGAATATTATTTTCTAATTGAGTTAATTGTCACAATTTATTTAAAATCATTGATTCATAAAACACCTAGATATTAGACGTGATGTTCTTTTTGTTAATAAAAATGCAGAAAAAGGCGCTAAGATGTTCTAGCATCTAAGTTTCTATCAATCATTATTCCAGCAACAATATCTGTACCATTTAACCTAGTAAACATTAAACTATTTATCTTCTATCTTCCTTTCAAACTATCCTTCAATAACAAATTCATAGATTTCATTTCATACATTTCTAATCAGATAGGTCTAGAGGGTAGATAGATAGATAAATGTAGAGATAGATAGATAGAAAGACTTGGGTGTTCTTAGAAATCCAGGCCAATGTGTGTGTGTGTGTGCGTTGTTGTGAGTATTGTGTATGTTTGATAAACCATTTAGATTGAAAGTTGTATTTATGATTTTTAAAACCGCTGGTAAATCTCGTACTTTGTTCTGTGCTTTAATTGGTTAAAAATAGAATGTAAGTTGTATCATATTATTTTTTAAAGCCACCAGAAAATATACTCGATCCTATATTCTGTGCTCTAATTCGTAAACATATTTTTCTATTATAATTGCGTTCGTAAGTAAAAAACTGTTCTTGGTTCAGCGTGAATAGTATTTATGTAAACACTCAATCTAAACCAATTTCTTAATATCAGAACATTTCAGGACTTTGTTTACACTCAACACTCCTAGAGTGTGTGTGCTCTGTTTGGAGTGATTGTGTGAGTAAACTCTAGTATTCAACCAATTATATTGTTTATTTATTTCTCCACCAGCTCGGGATTGTACGTTTACTTGTAGACTACTGTTTGCAGTTCAACGGAAGTGTACACTGTACACGTTTCAATGTTCGTTAAATGAGCAATAAAGCTTTTGTAATTTCTGTAAAAGAAAATTTGATTTTATTTTTGTTTTCTCTATATCTGACCTTTTTCTGGCATAGAAAGATAACTTTGGCCGGAGAAAAAGCCGATTTTTTGTTCAGAATAGTGTGTATAGAGAGAGAAAAGTAAGACTATTACCAATTAACAGCGAATAGGCTGTTTAGTTTACCCTGAAATTACCCAAACAAGTGAACGGTCTCTTTAACTTCTTCATGTTTCAGAATAAGGAATAAATAACCTCTATGTAATCTCAATCTGACCTCAATCTGTCTTGAATCTGACCTCAATCTACCTAAAATCTAACCTCAATCTATCTAGAACTAACCTCAATCTATTTAGGATCTGACCTCAATCTATCTAAAATCTGACCTCAATCTATCTAGAACTAACCTCAATCTATCAAGAATCTTCCCTCAATCTATCTAGAATCTGATCTCAATTTATCTGGATTTTGACATTAACCTGACTAGAATCTGATCTCAATCTATCTAGCCATGATTTAATCTTATTATGACCTCTAACATTCCAACCTCTATCTGACCTCTAAAGCATCTTTACAACCTCTAACTAACCCCAAAAGCATCTACCCAACCTCTATCTGACCTCTAAAGCATCTACCCAACCTCTATCTGACCTCTAAAGCATCTACCCAACCTATATCTGACCTCTAAAGCATCTACCCAACCTATATCTGACCTCTAAAGCATCTACCCAACCTCTATCTGAACTCTAAAGCATCTACCCAACCTATATCTAACCTCTAAAGCATCTACCCAACCTATATCTGACCTCTAAAGCATCTACACAACCTATATCTGACCTCTAAAGCATCTACCAAACCTCTATCTGACCTCTAAAGCATCTATCCAACATCTATCTGACCTCTAAAACATCTATCCAACCTCTATCTGACCTCTAAAGCACCTATCCAACCTCTATCTGACCAATAAAGCATCTATCCAAGATCTATCTGACCTTTAAAGCATCAATCCAACATCTATCTGACCTTTAAAGCATCTATCCAACATCTATCTGACCTCTAAAGCATCTATCCAACCTCTATTTGACCTCTACGTGTAAACATGAATCCCCTGCACTGTAAATGATTTAAATATGAGAGATATGATGATATATCGTACCATGCAACTATGGAGATATAGAGCAGTTAGATAGATAGATAGATAGACAAATATGCAGATAGATAGATAGATAGTTAGATGTATAGCTAATGTTTATAACTTATGGGCATCATTGGGGCAAATGGTCATTGAGCAATTCAATAATAAATAATCGGTTCAGTGCATTCATTATTCCTTTTCCTAGGATACTGTTAGTTCCAGGGGNGGGCATGTGTGTCAGTTTAGTATGAGTTTGTTTATCAAAAATGTAGTTTGATGCTAGATGTTCATGTTCATAGCTTATATATATTGACGGTTTCTCAAAATGCAATAAAAGCAATCCAGTAGCGATATTTGGTATTTTTGTGTAAAATTTTTTAGATAAGAATTTTATTGTTATGTGTTTAATAAAAGTAAAAACTTTAAATATTTAACAAATAACTAAAAAAAACAACGCCCATCTTCGAAGCATCATGTATATTTGTATATATTGGATAACATGAATATGTGGTGTTGGGTTTCCATTTATATTCAGAAATTATCAGGTACTGTGATCTATCTATCTATCTATCTATATATCTATCATCTGTCTATCTGTCTATCTATCTATCTATCTATCTATCTATTTATCTATCTATCTATCTATCTATCTATCTATCTATCTATCTATCTATCTATCTATCTATCTATCTATCTATCTATCTATCTATCTATCTATCTATCTATCTATCTATGTTTTATCAGCATCTCGTCATATGTATGCATTGGCTGTCAAAACCATGAATAGATCTTTAGATCTATCTATCTATCCGCCTATTAATATTTGACTATATATATTAAACTATGGGACTTTATAAATATATAGATATACGTGTACTATATCCACATATCTATTTATCTATATAAAATTCTTCAGTGAGACCAACAAAACTGTAAAATAGAAAGACGACATTCAAGCATTCTTCTGTGTTTTTAATGTTGTTTTACTACAAATAGTTTTATCATTAGCTTAAAAATCAACTTATTAAGTAAAATAGTTTTGTTTACACTGCATAATTCCTATGTTTCATGTTTAATATCAAAACTAGAATATTACAGTCCTTTTCCCATTTCACAGTTTAATAGGTCTCACTGCATCTATTTTAACCCAAATAATGAGATAACAGTGCCATCAAATTACATCAATCTTGAGTAAATTTCAGGAAAAGTTTTGGAACGACTTCGCGACATTGATTGATTGAAGTCTTAATGTAGGCAAATAAAGAAGTAATTGTAAAGATTAAGGGAATATATATATTTACTTTGCTTGTCTGTTTTTCTGGTTCTTTGTTTCTTTGTATCCAATAAATGTCAAAACGGCTGAACCCATCGGGTCCAAATTTTGTGTGGGACTTACATGACCCCAGGGAAGGTTTATTAATGTTTAGAATTATAAATGGTTGTCTCCAAAAAAGGTAGATTTTCGTAAAATTTTGAAAATCCACAAAATTTTTTAATTTTGTTTTATTGAAGAGAAAATGGTAAAAGAATTAAAAGTTGAAAATAAAGATGGGCACGGAGCGCCCTAAAAACCTAGTAATGTAAATACAAGGAAACAGAAATTCCGTAGAGGTGTCTCTCACCCCGGACTAACCAGAGTGAGCAGCATTCGGTTTCTTATATTTGAAATCAAACCTGTTTTGTTCTATAATTCAACAATCTTTTACCTTACGCATTTGTTAATTCTATACTTTTTCAAAATGCATATGCCGACGCAAATGTATTAAAAAAAGACTAAAAAATTGTGTTTAAAGGGTCAAATTGTGATCGAAAGTCACAGCTTTCTGGAATATTGACAGAACCGTTAAATCCACGTGCTCTGAAAACTCATCCTATGTGGTCATCCTATGTACTTGGTTAAAAAATAACGATTAAATTATTCTAGAACCAATGAACTTGGCAACTTTCTGGGGGTGCCCAGAATTCTTTTTTTTTTTAAATTAACATATAAAGTTAGTATATATCTTCTTAAAAAAAGTCTAGAACAGGTTCTATTGTTTATTTAATAACCGCCTCTGCCACCGGAAAAGGGACTATTAGTGGTTTTATTCCAGTTGTAATGATTTCTGTGGTTTTTATTCCTTGTCTTACTTGAGTGTGCAGATCCGTTCCTTCCATTCGTTTATTCATTCATCCTTTTTAGATCCGGTTCCTTTTCATTCATTTGTTCATTCATCCTATCTTAGATCAGGTTCCCTCCCTTCAATTATTCTTCATCCTTTCTTAGATCCGGTTCCTTCCATTCATTTAATCTTCATCCTTTCTTAGATCCGGTTCCTTCCATTCATTTATTCTTCATCCTTTCTTAGATCCGGTTCAAGTCCTCCATTTTTTCATACATCCAGTTCCTTTAATTAAGAAATGATAAGTATTTCAGTCCTATGTACAAATTGGATACATACAATATATAAACCCAAATATAAATATATCCATAAATAACATATATTCAATATTTTCCCGTATTATTATAATAATACTTGTCTTTCAAATTATTCACGGAAACCATCTTCCCCCTCTCACGTCTATCCAACCATTTTCAACGCTATCTATCTATCTATCTATCTATCTATCTATCTATCTATCTATCTATCTATCTATCTATCTATCTATCTATCTATCTATCTATCTATCTATCTCTATGTTAGATTCTCCGCGCCCTGACCCCATCTGTCCGAACCGAATTGAAAAGTCAGATAACTCTGAATGTGAATCCATTCACATTTTTCCTTTTTATTTATTTTTTTGTATTTTACAAATGTTTAAGTTACTTTCGAACAAATAATTTTTGTTTGATTTTTAAGGTTTATTTTATGTAACAAATAAGAAGAAAACGAAAGAAAAGGATGGGCAGTATCTAAAAGCATTGAAAAGGATTTTCATAAGGATGTCTGGACTGAAAAAAAGTAAGACAGGACGACAAGCCGCGGTAAAGAAAAGATCCCTCGAACCCGCCGATCTGGTGCGTATAAGATTATTTTTGTTAATATTAATTTATGTTCACGCAGAATTAATACGGTTGTCAATCTCAAGTATTTGAGAGGGGGGGAGCAAACATCTCCCTGCAGTACACCTCTCCTCCTACACACTAGATCTTTCACACACACACACCTCCTCCTACGCACATTCTCCTCTTACACGAACTATCCTACACACAACATACCCCTCCTCCTTACAAGAAATCTTACACACAACATAAAATTTCAAACACTTGAACTCACAAACCATCTCTCACAAACCATCTCTTACAAACCATCTCTCACAAACCATCTCTCACAAACCATCTCTTACAAACCATCTCTCACAAACCATCTCTCACAAACCATCGCTCACAAACCATCTCTCACAAACCATCTCTCACAAACCATCTCTCACAAACCATCTCTCACAAACCATATCTCATAAACCATCTCTCACAAACCATCTCTTACAAACCTTCTCTCACAAGCTATCTCTCACAAACCATCTCTCACAAACCATCTCTCACAAACCATCTCTCACAAACCATCTTTCACAAACCATCTCCCTCACAAACTATATCTCACAAACCATCTCTTACAAACCATACCTCACAAACCATCTCTCACAAACCATCTCTCACAAACCATCTCTCACAAACCATGTCTCACAAACCATCTCTTACAAACCATCTCCATCCCAAACTATCTCTCACAAACCATCTCTCACAAACCATCTTTGACAAACCATCTTTCACAAACCACTTCCCACAAGCCATCTCTAATACATCCTCAATAAACCCTATGTCAGTGAAGTAGTTAGCTAGCTATTGAACTAATTGTGCACTGCGTGCGAACAACAAAACAATTAAAACTGAATTAAATGGACAGAGAAGTTAATTGCGAAATTATATTCATTTGGAGTTTCCTTGTATTTACTGAACTAGATTCATTCATAATCTATCAAACCATCTGCTCTTTCTACTTCTCGTCCTTCTTCTCCTGCTTCTCCTTCTTCTCCTCCTTCTCCTCCTTCTCCTCCTTCTCCTCCTTCTCCTCCTTCTCCTCCTTCTCCTCCTTCTCCTCCTTCTCCTCCTTCTTCCTCCTTCTCTATTTTGAGTGGGTAAGGGTGAATGTGAGTTTTCTGAGTGTTTGTAAGTTTATTATATGTGTGGTCCAAAAAAATGCTCTATCATGCACTCCTTACCAACTCTTAAGTATATAAAAGTATATTTAAAGAAACTCTTCTCAAAGTTAACAAATAAATAAATCAGAAGTTAAAGGAATTGTTCACCAAAATTAGGGAAGAATCCTGAGAGAATACTTAGTTTGTTCTGCAATTATTTACTTAAAAAAAATTTTAGTGGATAAGTTTTTTTAATTAGATGAATTGGACACCTGGTAGGTGACAGTTTTCATATTATTCCCCTACCTTCTATATAGGTGGTAGTAATTATATTTATGAATGTTAAAGGAACAGTTTTCAAATTATCCACTACATAATATTTTTTTGCGCATTTTCAAAATTTTACAAAAATAAAAAAACTTTTAAACACAAATTTTTAAAATTTTGTCAATCATAAACCTTCCCTTGGGCCATGTGAGGTCCCACACACAATTTGGGTCTGATCGGTTCAGCCGTATTGACGTTTATTGGATATAAACAAACAGACACCCAGACAAGCTAAATATATATATAGATGGGTTACAAATTTTAGTATCAGTTGGTTAACGAAGACGACCTCCAATCAAAAGTTGTCTTTAAAGAAATTCTTCCTAATGTTTTTTGAAAGCAGGAATAGACTATAGCCGTATTGATTGGATTTGGAAGCAGTTTGCTTGTGTGCTTTAAAATCATGCAGATCTCGCAAAAGAGACATACAGGTAAAAAATTGCAGTGCCAGCCAGCCAAAGAAGACGCCTCTAATCAAAAGGTGTTATCTTGATATGTTTCTAAGAATTATTTTTCAGGATTCACTTTCGTCGTAATGATTTAGAGAAATTTTTCTTTTTTGTTGCAAATTCATTGCCTCCTTCTGTATAGGTAGTATAGTGAGTATATTTATAAATATTAAAGCACCAACTCACGGTAATTATTCATGGGGGGGTTCAATCCGCAGAGTATTTAAAAAAAAATCAAAAAGTAATTTTTTTTTATTTTACAAAGAAAATAATTTTTGCAACAAACCTGAATTTGTTAATCCCTATATTATTGCAAGCCAATGTATTAGACCTTGTAAAATAGGTACCAGAAAACCAGAAAACCAGAAAACCAGAAAACCAGAAAACCAGAAAACCAGAAAACCAGAAAACCAGAAAACCAGAAAACCAGAAAACGAAAACCAGAAAACCAGAAAACCAGAAAACCAGAAAACCAGAAAACCAGAAAACCAGAAAACCAGAAAACCAGAAAACCAGAAAACCAGAAAACCTGAAAACCTGAAAACCTGAAAACCTGAAAACCTGAAAACCTGAAAACCTGAAAACTGTCCTCGAAAAAAACCATTTGTGTGGGAAAATGTTCTTGCAGACTTTAATGCATAAATTGTCTTTGAAAACGAATCTATTGATAAAAAGTGAAATAGTAACTTGGGGTAAATTATCCTTCAGAAAAAAGGCAATGGTAAATTGTAATTGGGAAAAATAATCAATGGTAAATTTTAGCTGGGAAAAATGATCAATGCTAAGTTGTACTTGGGAAAAATAATAATTAACAAATTGACATTGGGGGAAAAAGTCTGAAAAATTATCGGATGGAAAACAAATTTTTGGAAAAATCTCCAAGTTGTTTTTCTTTTTACATACTCCTAGATTTCTTCAGCAAACTTTGGGCAAACTTTAACTAATTTTAGAAAAGCAAATCATTGCTTATACACGTCCACTGAAGTAGTAGAGGAGGGGGGTGTTAAGAAGGTTGGGGTGTGTGAAATTGTCAAATAAAAGAAGATAGAGCACATCCTTAGCTTAATACTGGGTTCTCATAACTTTGAACTGGTTAGAAGAAGAAGGTTAAATCTGTGCAACTTTACTGGCTGGTACAACTTTGAGACCTCTTTTCTCTAGTTTTATTCTTAAATATGAGAAAAATAAATTTATCCAGCAACATATTAGAACTTCAAAACATTTTTATTCTTTCCAATAACTCTTTTAAACTCAATAACTCTTCAGACTTCAATAACTCTTCAGACTTCAATAACTCTTTAGACTTCAATAACTCTTCAGACTTCAATAACTCTTCAGACTTCAATAACTCTTCAGACTTTAATTACTCTACAGACTTCAATAACTCTTCAGACTTCAATAACTCTACAGACTTCAATAACTCTTCAGACTTCAATAACTCTTCAGACTTCAATAACTCCTCAGACTTCAATAACTCCTCAGACTTCAATAACTCTTCAGACACAAATAACTCTTCAGACTTCAATAACTCTTCAAACTTCAATAACTCTTCAGACTTCAATAATTCTTCAGACTTCAATAACTCTTCAGACTTCAATAACTTTTCAGACTTCAATAACTCTTCAAACTTCAATAATTCTTCAGACTTCAATAACTCTTCAGACTTCAATAACTTTTCAGACTTTAATAACTCTTCACACTTCAATAACTCTTCACACTTCAACAACTCTTCACACTTCAATAACTTTTCACACTTCAAAAAGAGGAGTTATGATTGAAAAAATATAATATTTAAAACTTATGTGAAAATTACTTTAGTTTGACCTGTCAAAGTAATCTTATATGCAACGTGCATTAATAATCGAAAAGAAAACATTTAGTATGTTTTTTTACATAAATGTATGTATAATGGTTTTATATCCGGCCCCTTTTATGGAAAAAGCTTCAGCTTTTAACTGTCGATTTGAAAGTCGTCCATTTTTTATAATTCTAAAACATTTGATAGTTTTTTCTTTTCAAATTAGCTCATTTTCAAAAAAGAAAAAAACGGACCCAATCCCACAAACAATTTTGGCCCAATCGGTTCAGCCGTTTTGACGTTTATGGGATACAAACGGACAAACAAACAGACAGACAGACAAGCAAGTATATAGATAGAAGCTTTACAGTTTGATTTTTCTTTTTTCTTATCGAATTTTTCGAGAAATTTTTACAAGTTAGAACATCCGGTATTTCCGGTTTAAAACTTTGGTCGAGATTTTTCGCTTTTATTTTTTTTTCGATACAAAAACGGTTTGGTAAATTTTGACAATGTGAAAGACCATTGCTGTTTTCGTGCGTTTGACAATTTGTTTAATCTAATTAATCAAAATCTAATAAAAAGCTGGGGGTCTCCAATGAAAATCTAGAGTCTGCAATGAGTTAGCTTTGGGGGTCTCCGATAGTATTCCAAATGATAATGATTTCTTCCAAGACTCTCAAAATGGCATTCGAAAAATTAACAAATTCTTTGAATTCATAATTCTAAGTTTTTTAAAATGAAACTTATATTTTATATATATATAGCAAGGTAATAAGGCAAGGAAAGTTAATTGCGGTCGCGTATACTCTGCGTACATATTAAAACTAGTTCTCTATGGGCGGAATTTGTAAACAAGAATAGATGCATCAGTGTTCGTCTAGTATCCGAGGAAGATAAAAGCATTTAATTTTTACAATGTTGAAAATTTACATAATAGTTTCCTATGACCAGAATATTTCATAGATTATTTGTGTGAAAATGGATTCCATGTGAGGCTGTGACATCCGTCTTGTGTTTACTTGTCCGCCCAAAGACAGTACACTGCAGTACAAAAAATGCGTAAACCTTTGAAATAACTTTCTTTGCATTAGTACCTTGAGTTATAGAATTTATTTTCAAACACAAAATACAAAAGAATAATGTATGCTGTTTCAGCTTAAAATAAAACACGAAAGAAAATTTATTATTAGCCAAATAAAATATGATGTTTAATAATTTTGTTCTGATCGGTATTTGTTGAAACAGACTATTCATATTGAAATCTCTACTGAATATACATTCATTTTGGATTTACAAGTAAATACTTAGTCAGCACTCAAATAATCAAAACATTTTCAGGAATGCATTAATTGAACTTATAAATAATTGATTCAGCAAATGTAGCAATGTATTCTTGTTGACTGTAGTAGACTTTGACATCTACCATAAGCATACCCATACTCGTCGACTGTATTAGACTTTGACATCTACCATTAGCAAAGGGTGAGAACCCATTATTATTGACTGTACTAGACTTTGACATCCACCATTAGCAAAGAGTGTGAACCCATTCTTGTTGACTGTAGCAGTCTTTGACATCTACCATAAGCAAAGGATGTGAACCCATACTCGTCGACTGTATTAGACTTTGACATCTACCATTAGCAAAGGGTGAGAACCCATTCTTGTTGAATGTAGTAGACTTTGACATCCGCAACTAGCAAAGGGCGTCAACCCATACCTGTTGACTGTAGTAGACTTTGACATCCACCACTAGCAAAGGGTGTGAACCCATACTCGTTGACTGTAGTAGACTTTCACATCCACCATTAGCAAAGGGGTTGAACCCATTCTTGTTGACTGTAGTAGACTTTGACATCCACCATTACCAAAAGGGTTGAACCCATTCTTGTTGACTGTAGTAGACTTTGACATCCATCATAAGCAAAGGGGTTGAACCCATTCTTGTTGACTGTAGTATACTTTGACATCCATCATTAGCAAAGGGGTTAAACCCATATTCGTTGACCGTAGTAGACTTTGACTTCCACCCTTTCGTACATTAACATACATCATCTTCACATGGAACATATTGCATCGGCACATATCATTTTGTTATTTTTAGACCAGGAACAATAATCTTAACCCTATCTCTGCTGGGGTACTTGAAAACCAGGATAATGTCCAAATATGACAAATGATACATCATTAGAAAGCTCTTGTGCTCTACTTTTAGAATCTGCAAAAAAATTTGCAAATTTGCAAAAATTGAATTTTTTATCGCAAAATCCAGTTATATAGTAAAAATGTCTGCAAAAACAAATTTGTCAAAAAAATAAAAAAATATACATTTTTGAAAAGCCCTTGACCATGCCATTTCAAATATGCAAAAATTTTTGCAAAATTTTAAATAACATGATTTTTAATAAAGAAAAACTAAAAATGTGCCAATTTCCTTTGACAGGTTGTTTGCAAAAAATTTGCAATTTTTTTTTCGCAAAACTTGTGCAATTTGTTTCCTTTTGTCAAAGGCTTTCCAAAAAGCTAAATTTTATCAAAATCTGACAAGTGAAAGTGGGTCAAAACAAAGATTTAGTTTGTTACAGGAAAAAGCAGTCATTCAGGCAGTGTGCCTGAGGACTCAGGCAGTTAGTATTAAAGCCCTGTTTTAGGCCTAATGGGAGGGCTATGGGTATGTAAGAAAATTCAGAAAATTTCAACAGCCTCAGACCAATACTTTTTGAGTTATGTAAAAAAAACTACAGGGGGGGTCAAATTGACCCCCCCCCCCAGCGGGAATAGGGTTAAAGGATAACGGGAGCAAAATTGGAAAAAAACTTTTTTGTAATTCTCAGTGGAAATATTAAATAAATAGATGACTAGAAAAAATCATAAGGTTTTACATGATGTATAAAAAGAAAAAAGCTAAAAAAAATAGCGTCATCGAAATACAGCAGAAAAAAGCTTATTTAGATAGAAAACTAGATCTAGATAGATATATATATCTAGATAGACAGTAGCTAAGATAGCTAGAATATTTAAATAGATATATAGATAGAAGCTAAGATATAGAATAGATAGATAGCTAGATATATAGATAGATAGAAGCTAGGATAGAGAATATATAGATAGGAATGCAGATAAGTAAACTACTTAGCGCTCTCATATCATATCTTTACAATATACCTAGTATACCTAGTACAAAAATATACTTTACAATATACCTAGTACAAAAACATACTTTACAATATACCTAGTACAGAAACATACATTACAATATACCTAGTACAGAAACATACTTTTCAATATACCTAGTCAAAAACATACTTCATACCTAGTGCAGAAACATACTTAATACCTGGTACAAAAACATACTTCACAATATACCTAGTACAGAAACTACTTTTCAATATACCTAGTCAAAAACATACTTCATACCTAGTGCAGAAACATACTTAATACCTGGTACAAAAACATACTTCACAATATACCTAGTACAGAAACATACTTTACAATATACCTAGTCAAAAACATACTTTATACCTAGTGCAGAAACATACTTAATACCTGGTACAAAAACATACTTAATACCTGGTACAAAAACATACTTTACAATATACCTGGTACAGAAACATTACTTTTCAATATACCTAGCACAGAAACATACTTTTCAATATACCTAGTACAGAAACATACTTTATAATATTCCAAGAACAGAAACATACTATTATAATATACCTAGTACAGAAACATACTTTATAATATACCTAGAACAGAAACATACTATACAATATACCTAGTACAGAAACATACTTTATAATATACCAAGTACAGAAACATACTTTACAATATACCTAGTACAGAAACATACTTTATAATATACCTAGTACATAAACAAAATTTACAATATACCTAGAACAGAAACATACTTTACAACATACCTAGTACAGAAACATAATTTACAATATACCTAGAACAGAAACATACTTTACAATATACCTAGTACAGAAACATACTTTACAATATTCCTAGTACAGAAACATACTTTATACCTAGTAAAGAGGCATATTTTATTCCTAGCACAGAAACATACTTTATAATATACCTAATACAGAAACATACTTTATAATATACCCAATACAGAAAGATATTACATAATATACCTAATTGTCGTATGCATTCTCCAAGATAAATAGTCTAAGTTTGAAATATCAAAGGTTTACACCATCAGGTTAAAAAATATAGAGATTAGAAAATAAGAGTTTTCAGTTTTCAGTAACGTTATATTTGTTTTGTCCAAATTCTTGACATTCACTGGCAAGGCTAAGTTATAAAAATCCGCAATTGAAAAGTAAAAAAAATCTATGAAATAATTAGGGTTTTGTACACTGTATTTCCAATGTATTCGTTCATAAAAGGATTTCTAAAGTACATAGAAACATTACATTTACACATATATAAACCACATATTTTCGCAGACAAATTATTCATGTTTTCATATTTGACCTTGCATTTAGTGCTTTTTTTCTGCTAAATTTTAGCGTTTTGTATACGCTTATTCAAAACCATAAAGGCCCAAAAACATCATAAAATATCCTTTAAAAAATATTTTACTAAAAAAATCTTTAAAAATCTAGAACCTTTTGGGCGTTGTCCGTACATTTTTAAATTTAAATTTTTTCAAAATTTTAATATTTTTAAACCTCTTCTCCATCTTGCAATGACCTAAAAAAGGTGCGCACACGCCAAATGGTATTTTATAATAACAGAGCAACCCATAGAGACCAGGCTAAATTATACTATTTTAGGTCGTAATTTACGAAATATACTCGGGATAAACTCAAGTTTAACTTGTTAGAAAAACATTAAGAAAACAGATGGGAGGGGGAGACAAAAAGTTCCTGCTCATTACAAAACATCTTGGGGCAGTGCTTTGCTAGAGACCTGAGTATAGAAGTCGTTAAAGAGCTAGGGTGCATCTATATATATATATATATATGCTGGGTATGGAGATTGTTTTGAGGTCAAAAGATTTGAACCCCCTGAATTCTCCTTCTCCTGCACCCTTGAGATCTGAACACCCTCTATTCTCTTTCTCCAGCACCCCTGAGATTTGAATCCCTAGTTTTCTCTATATCTTGCACCCCTGAGATCTAAACCCCCTGTATTCTCCTTCTCCTACACCCCTGAGATCTGAATCCCCTGTGTTCTCCTTCTCCTACACCCCTGAGATCTGAACCTCCTGTGTTCTCCTTCTCCTACACCCCTAAGATCTTAACCCCCTGTATTCTCCTTCTCCTACACCCCTGAAATCTGAACCCCCTGTATTCTCCTTCTCCTACACCCTTGAGATCTGATAATACATATATATCCCCCCTTTTATACATTACGTTAATAACTTCTATAGATTTGTTAATACAAATATTTTCTCTCACATATTCGAAAGTTTTTCTAACATTGCATTTATTTCGTGGCAATTTAACAAATAAAAAACAAACAGATTTATAAAAACATTTCATGAAGATATTTTGATTACAAAGTTGATATATATACCAGAAACTCCAAGTAATCTAAATTGAAACTTTAGAATTGAGAATTATGTTTAGTCTCTATAGCTTGGGAACCCAGCTTTGCCTGAAAATATCTAAACTTTTCCTTTTCCAATCACAATTTGAGGCAGTCTCATGGAAGAATAAAGCGGAATAAAGACGACATTAAGGACGAAAGAATGCAGTGGTACCAAGAATAAAGGGTAAAATGCAAACGACAATTTGAGTGGGGAAAAGGAATTGCTGTCCTGTATATTTACCATTTTATTTTTGGGAACACCAAATATTTGAAAAGTCGTCTTCATTTATTATTTTATTTTGGGGAGCACCAAATATTTGAAAAGTTGAATTCATTTAACATTTTATTTTAGGAAGCACAAAATATTTGAAAAGTCGTCTTCCTTTACCATTTTATTTTGGGGAACACCAAATATTTGAAAAGTCGAATTCCTTTACGCTGGGTTTCCATGGTGTTATATTCCAGTTGCCTCTCATCATTGGTCTTAGTTAAATGTTTGTTTAATGAAAGAGTCAATGACAAATAATGAACGGTGATCATTGCAGTGGACTCGGCCTCACGATTCACAAAGATACCGTTTTTTATTTAAAGGGAGTGTTCGCGAAAAATGAAAATTATGAAAAATCAACTATATACAAATGTGGCGAAAGATAATCGATGACTATGGGTTGTAATATCTGAATGATTTGTTTGAAATTAAATTGATTTTTTTACGTTCAAAGTAGTATGTTGCATCTTTCTGAATTTGTATGGACACTACGTTCTTCGGTATTAGTCATTTTTAACAATTTTCTCCTTATAGACGCAACAGATAGAAGTAAGATTAGTAGCGATCAAAAGCGTTTTTTTTATCGCACTAAGCCTATACCCTTTCATTTTTCGCGAACACTCCCTTTAAGTGACATTTGATATACACCATAATTTCACGTATACCTTGAAAAGGGTTAAATAATGTCAATTTTCTTCTGTGTCTTTGCTCCAGTGGTAGTAGCATTTATAATTCACGGGATTGTAGCCGTGAGAATCATGTCCTGTTTGACTTCTTTAGCGGACGGGTTTTAGCTGGACTGATACAGTTCTGGACGAACTTTTAAGAGTACGGCATTTACTACATGTTCATAAGTCCCATTAACGAAAGATATCTAGCATTGAACAGAAATCCGCGAAATAATATTCAATCTATTGTATATTTGTTCTGCATATTTCTTATAGTTGTATCTTGTATACTCAGAGTGATAGATTGATATATTGAGGGTGCTGCTGACCACTCTGTAATATTATAATATATGTTTATGTAATACTAGAAGTATGTATACATACTCTACATATAGATCGATAAACCAATTAATAGCGTGGTTGCCCCCCCCCCTCTCATACCAACCAAATCTAATTCCAAGATTAGATGCAGAGAAAAAACATAATTATCAGATAGAAACATGACCTACTTTAGATTAGATTAGAATATATAGTGAATTAGAAAAGATTTGACTAGATTAGAGTAAATTAGAAAATATTAGTTCAGATTAAATTAGATTAAATTAGATACGATTATATTAAAGTTAATTAGTAAATGCTAGTTTAGATTAAATTATATAAGATAAGATTAGATTAGATTAGATTAGATTAGATTAAAGTGAATGATTAAATGCTAGTTTAGATTAAATTAGATTAGATTAGATTAAAGTGGATCTGATTAGAAGATTTTACTGATAGATTAAGTTTAGAATGGATTAGATTGGATTTTAGATTTATATCACAAGATATATAGATTAAATTATAAAATAATAGACTAGATTTTAAAAGATTAGATTAGATTTGATTAGATTTAACATAATTAGCTAGACTTTGTTATAACTAATGAAATAGACTAGATAAGAGTGCAATCAGTTTAAAATTAATAATATTAGATTTAATTAGTTAATATATTTTCTATCAATTGTAAAAAAAAATAATTACGAAATTTTGCCTTTTTTTGTGTCAAATTTTTATTTATTTTGTTCACTTACATCTGAAATCCGAACCCTGCAAATATGTTTTTTAATCCAATGTTGATTGCAAATCAAGATGTGCACGCTCTCAAGCAAAATTCAATCAATAGCCTGCCAATTAATCTTTTAAAACTTATTGGGACTGTAAGCGTAATTTCAAATGACCTTCCAGTCAAAGAATTCCATGTTCAGATTCACAACAGTACCCTTGAAATCTTCGCTTGCACTGTCTTTAAGCCAGAAACAACTGCGTTGCAATTAAGAGTTAATATATCTAGGGTTGGTGAGGTAAAACGGAGTTAATATATCTAGGTAAAACGGAGTTAATATATCTAGGGTTGGTGAGGTAAAACGGAGTTAATATATCTAGGGTTGGTGAGGTAAAACGGAGTTAATATATCTAGGGTTGGTGAGGTAAAACGGAGTTAATATATCTAAGGTTGGTGAGGTAAAACGGAGTTAATATATCTAGGGTTGGTGAGGTAAAACGGAGTTAATATATCTAGGGTTGGTGAGGTAAAACGGAGTTAATATATCTAGGGTTGGCGAGGTAAAACGGAGTTAATATATCTAGGGTTGGTGAGGTAAAACGGAGTTAATATATCTAGGGTTGGTGAGGTAAAACGGAAGGCTAAAGTCGAGGCTGCCTAAAAGATTGATGATTAACTTTCCTAGCTCTCTAAATTTCAGTGCGTTAGTCCGTTTTTTTTTAACTCCGCCTGATTTATAGAAATGAGCTAATATCTCTCCTGAAAATCCTCTGGGGTTAAATTGTAAATAAACAATATGTGAACACAAAGGTTGTCTGTGTACTGCAGAATGTACCGGATATCCGGGTACTTAGCTCAGCAATAAACAAACTCACACCAAACTACATAGTTTGAAAATTTGTCACCAACTTTTGAGTCCGGATTATTGTATGGTTTTTACTTTTTTTGTAGAACGAATATTAAGATTTCATACAATGCTGTAAAGTTCTTGCTTTTTTTCAGTTTTGGGGATATTTTTTGGTAAAAATCCAGACAGATTTTAACAGAAAAACAGTCAAAAAACCTTTCGTCGAAATGTAGCATGGGGTGCCGGGTCCCTATGGCCTGATTAGCCTATGCAGGTAGAGCTTATGCGTAGTCTGTATTAGTTTGTGGTATACATTAACTTTGATAAATAAACATTAAGGGCTGACACATTATTATCAAAAACAAACTAGTTTCAGCATATCCAATTCTTTAATAAATGAAGAAAAATGTTAAAAAATGATAATATGACGAAATAAAAAAATTGAAAGAAAATGGATCATACAATTTGCATTGTGCTTTATGATATATGGGTCAAATAATTAGAATTGACATTTTTTAACAATAACTGTTTTTTTTGGAAAATATATCAATAATATACAACAAGGTGTAGGAATTATGATCCACCCTGTTCATATGAAACAAATAAATGAATTCTGATTCCCCCTGCAGATATATAGATAACTAAGGATACATCAAGAATAGATTAAATGATCATACCAGGAGAACAAGTAAAATTGGGGAGGGCGATGAAATGTGGACTTAAATGGAGGGTGGTTAGGAAAAGAGTACTTTTATAAAAACTAAACTGTTTACTGAGACATCCGGAGAAAAGTTTAAAAAGAGGATCTTTTTAAAGTAAAATGGCTGCTTATGGAGTCCTAAAAAAGGATTAAACGTAAAGTTTAAATTTTTGATTGTTAATATCGTAGATATTAAATAGTTTCTATTTAAATATGTGCAAGTTAGAAGTAATTAGAAAGTTTTTTTAAATTCTACGAACATTTTTATAGTGCACGAATAATGTAAGATCATTGGGTCCTAAAAAAATCAGCAGACATACACCGAGACGACGAGACGACATACAACAGACCTACACCGAAACAACGAGACGACAGACAACAGACGTACATACACCGAGACGGCGAGACGACATACAACAGACACACACCGAAACGACGAGACGACATACAACAGACATACACCGAGACGACGAGACGACATACAAGTAACCAGTATCGTGAAAATAATCTTTTTAAGTGAAATCAGTTTGTGAACACTGGAGAATTTAGACAACAGACGTACATACACCGAGACGGCGAGACGACATACAACAAACATACACCGAGACGACATACAACAGACATACACCGAGACAACGAGACAACATACATCAGACATACACCGAGACAACGAGACGACATACATCAGACATANCGATACACAACAGACATACACCGAGACGGCGAGACGACATACAACAGACATACACCGAGGCAACAAGACGACATACTACAGACATACACCAAGACAATGAGACGACATACAACAGACATACACCGAGACAACGAGACGAAATACAACAGACATACACCTAGTCAACGAGACAACATACAACAGACATACAATGAGACGACGCGACGACATACAACAGACATACACCTAGTCGACGAGACGACATAAAACAGACAAACACCTAGTCAACGAGACGACATACAACAGACATACACCGAGACAACGAGACGACATACAAGTAACCAGTATCGTGAAAATAATCTTTTTAAGTGAAATCAGTTTGTGAACACTGCACAATTTCTGTGGTTCATGTTCATTAGACAATTTAAAATCATAATTTGAGTTTATATAGTCGTCTTTCTAGTTCACAGTTTTGTGAGTTTATATAGTCGTCTTTCTAGTTCACAGTTTTGTGAGTCCCATTGTAGTACAAAAGTTTGAGCTCTCAGGCAAATATTAATCTAAATTTTGACAATTACTTCTTTATAAAAAAAATCTAAAAGAAAGTGGTTTTAATGTGTGAAAAGTCAATGGCTACAAATGATTAAAATGAGTTGGTGAGGAAAATTAAAGAGAAGGGCGTTGCGACTCTTTCATGTCAACCCAGTCATGAAAATTGATGCAACATTTCCTAGCTGTCTGAATCAACGTGAGCCAAGGTTGTATAATACTCTCGTATAATGTTGTATAATGGTTTCTCTCGATAGATGAAAACCTGATTTGACGTCACCGATTATATATTATGAGTGACGTCATATGAGGTTTTATCTATCTAACTTAGGAGACAACATTGGAAGTTTGATCATTTTGATGTATCCCCCATCTAGAGGTGAAGATCATATTTCAATTATTAGTTGAAGAATATGAATAAAACATGGATAATTGGGAAACCATCTTATATATAGGGATATTCATTCATTCATTCATCTATTCATCCTTTCATTCATTCATCCTATATATAGGGATATTCATTCATTCATTTATTTATTCATCCTATATATAGGGATATTCATCCTTTCATTCATTTATTCATGCTTTCATTCATCCTTTCATCCTTTCATCCTTTCATCCTTTCGTCCTTTCGCTGATTCATTCATTTTTTCCTGTTTGGTCATTCATTAGATTTGAAAAGATTAAACAGTGGGAATTCATGGATCAATTGTTCCTAGGACATGCATAGGACATGCATAGGACACAAAGATACAGCCTGCATATATTGTTCCTATAGGGCATGCATAGGACATGTATAGGACACAAAGATACAGCCTGCATATATTGTTCCTATAGGACATGTATAGGACACAAAGATTCAGCCTGCATATATTGTTCCTATAGGACATGCATAGGACATGTATAGGACACAAAGATACAGCCTGCATATATTGTTCCTATAGGACATGCATAGGACATGTATAGGACACAAAGATACAGCCTGCATATAAAAAGTCTCTTCAATTTTTGAATTGACGCAACGCCTGGGCTTAGATGTTAACTCTTTTACTCACTTATGCTTTTCTGTAGCCCTTTACATGTACATTTTAGCAATGGTTTATAAGAAGTAATTTGAACAATTCTCATCTATTTTTGCTTGAGAGCTTGATACCTTTAAATCATAGTGAGGACATTTATAGGACATGTACATTGACACATCATCCAAAAATTACACTTTTATGTTGCGATTTTTTTTCTATTTATCTATCTATCTATCTATATATATATATATATCTATTTATCTATTTATCTATCTATCAATATATGTTTATATCTATCTATCTATCTATCTATCTATCTATCTAACTATCTATCTATTTATTTATGTATCTTTCTATCTATCTATCTGGTATCTGACCCTCCTGTCAGTACCAGATTGTCTGGTCCCGAATAAAACAAAGCAAATGTAGAGATGAACCTAAGAGTACATATTAGTATATATTGTATTAACATAATAAATAGAGATACAACATCTTGGATATTTCTCTTATTTTAAAGAGCTTTAAATTTTTAAATTGTAAACTCCGGTTCATGTACAGAAACTAGAGCATGCTGTACAGTACATACAGATTATATATGGCAATACGGGCATGCACAACCGATGTACATTTGAATAGCCAAGCGGGGCCAATCTTTGCGGTCCTAGTTTGGACTGTACCGCCACTTTACAATTACTAAAAGGTCATACAAGGGTGCGGGCATTACACCAAATTTATAGCTGTACAGTACACTGTAAAAGGAGAAACGGGACAATACACCAAATGAATCACTTCTAGGAAGAATTGTCATTGTTTTTGTCCCACGAGACATTAACTTAACAACTTAACACGAGACATTTTGATTGATCTAAAAGCTTCCAAAATCAATTGATCAGATTTCAATGTGATTTCTTTGGAATTATCACCAGGATTTGTCCATTTCCTAAAGATGTAGACTACAATGCAGTACTAGCTCAGAAGAAGTTGAATCGACGGTCGGTAGTTCAGCGACCTAGCTCAAATTCATTAAATTCGGTCCCAAAAGGATGACATATTTTTAATAACTTTTAAACTCTAACACATAAATCTCTTTGTATTTGAACTCTAGTTATAAACACTCGTAGATTAGAAGCTGGACACAGAGAAGTAAAAACATCCATTATATATTCTCCAGTCCAGATCCTTCCTTTCATAATGTAATAGATAGATAGATAGATAGATAGATAAATAAATAGATAGATAGATAGACAGACAGATAGATAGATAGATAGATAGATAGATAGATAGATAGATAGATAGATAGATAGATAGATAGATAGATAGATAGATAGATAGATAGATAGATAGATAGATAGATAGATAGATAGATAGATAGATAGATAGATAGATAGATAGATAATAGATAGATAGATAGATAGATAGATAGATAGATAGATAGATAGAGCTGGGATGAATTTCATTGTGTACGGCAATAAAAAAGAATAATATTGTCGATATTGAGGTCAACATTTTTCATTTCCATTTTATGCAGTATTACGGATTTATTCGATTTTTCCTTCGATTTATTATTATGATTTATTTATTCAGATATTAGATTAGAACTATAATTCAATTTATACATAGGTTTTCAACTAACGACTTTAATTCTTCTTTAATGTCATCTTCTTCACAGTCCCGGAGCTGTACCAGGAGATGCTGCAGACATTCGATATTGTCTACTTCTTGAATGGTGAACGGCCCACATTCTTCAAAGATGGCTCTTGGTAGGCAGTTTAATATATCTAGAGAGAATTCGTCAGAGATATTTGAAATGTTGCTTCCAAAGTCGTACTGTGGAGAATATGCAGATATCGAGCCAACTTGCCAAATCAGTGGATTCCAACTATGCAAAATAGACTGTGGAAACTTGGCAATTCGTCTCAGCAAAAGAATTCTCACAGACTTGAATTCTTTTGAAAAATTCTTCACAAAATAAGTATGTGTAGGCTGTGGCAAGTTCTAACAAACTTTAACTGTAGTGTTCCAAGATCGGTAGGTTTGACAGGCATACTCACTGTAAAGGTTCCAAATATTGCTTCCATAAAAGGAACAACAATGAGTTTGCACAGCAGATAACTTTTGCAGTGGTGAGCAGAAAAGAAAAATTCCCAGTAACTCAGTAGATGATCTAATGTAGACACCTCTAGCCTTTCTGCAGTCTATATCGTGTGAACCTGATTCATGAATGATATGACCAAGATGACTGACCCAGGGCAGCTTCTGATGATTAAGGACGACCTCCACCGGTTTTCTGTCACGTTCACAAGTAAAATAAATACATTTGGATTTGGATTTGGATGGATCTGGATTTGTTGGAAAGGAAATATTATGCTCCTCAGCATACTTTTCACAAAGTTGTAGTAGGTTTTGTAAACCATTTCTGGTAGGAGACAGCAGCAGAAAATCATCACAGTAGGCCACAACACCAAGGAAGAGATCCCCAATATAGCAGCCAAACCCACTTTCTCGAAGCTTTACAAGCAACCCATCCATGGACACTGTAAATAGGATTGGGGATAGACAGGATCCCTGTCGTGTACCATTTAGTATAACAAAGGAGTAGGAAGCTGTTTGTGTAGCTGACCATTTAACACATGCTTTTTGAAGCTCATAAGCAGCTAGTAATCCTCGAACAAAGATGGCTGGAACCCCTCTGTCAAGGATTTTACCAAATAGTTTAGAAAATAAACACTTATCAAAAGCTTCGCTACAGTCCAGCGCAGCAACATTGACAGATGTATGTTTCTGCTTGGAGAAAGAAATTGTGTGCAGAGCCAGCCAGGTACACTGAGGAGTGGAAGTTTTAGATTTATATCCAAACTGAAGATTACGTTATGGTCTTACTCATCAGGGATAAATTTAATCCAGGTATCAAGCATCGAGCCTCAATTTTAAAAGTGCTAATATTGGATATCGATATCAAGTGTTTAAGATTAACAAAACTCATGATAACAGTTCCAACTTTAGTGTACTTGAACCTGCTGCATTATTCATTTTTAACACCTTTGACATTAAACATCTTTGACATTTTCGACATCTTATGACATTTTCGACATCTTTGACATTTTCGACATCCTTGACGTTTTTGACATCATTGACATTTACTGGCATCCTTGGCATTTTCGACATCTTTGACGTTTTTGACATCATTGACATTTACGACATCTTTGACATTTTCGAAATCCAAATGACATTTACGACATCTTTGACGTTTTTGACATCATTGACATTTACGACATCCTTGACATTTGCGACATTTTATAACATTTTAGACATCTTTGACATTTTCAACATCTTCGACATCTTCGACATCTTAGGAGTATTTTCCATTGTTTAGAACCAGGACCAGTCCCTTTTATTTCTCCTCCCCCTTGTATAAAGTTTGTTATTAGTATTCTCCAAGTTGATGTAAAACATCAAGTTGATTGACGGCTCCGTGTCAAATTAAATATTAAACAAGTTAAACTAAATAAATTCTTATTTGTTCTACACCGTGTTATACATAGATAAGTGGATAATATGGACACACACAGATAGATACAGAGAAAGATAAATAGATAAATACATTTTCAGAATGTACAAAGATTTAAAAAAAAATATGTTGCTTCGTAAATTACTGAAAAAACACTTGAATTAAAAAAATGTCAACGAAGTCGGAGGCTTATCAGTTAAAAGTCTTTATAAAATTATAAAAATCTTGCTTGATTTAAAATTCAGGAAATTTGTCGAAAATTTTCTCTAATTCACCGCTCGAAAATGTCAAGGATGTCGTAAATGTCAATGATGTCAAAAACGTCAAAGATGTCGTAAATGTCAAGGATGTCGAAAATGTCAAAGATGTCGAAAATGTCAAAGATGTCGTAAATGTCAATGATGTCAAAAAAGTTTTCTGATGAATCTAAATCAGCTTAAAAAAAATTTGGAGCTACAAAATATAACAAAATTTTACAACCGTCAATTTTGGTCTTTTTACTCTAATTTTTTTTTTGTTATTTTCAGCTCCATTCTTAAGTCGATCTTATTTTAGCTGTAAATGCATTTACCTGAACATATTTTCTTTTCTTTTACATCAAAGATCTGGATTCCCTATGATAACATGTTCAAAACTGGAAAATTTATAATTCTAGAAAAATTTTAAAATTGCACTTACATTGATATTGATGAGCATTGCATGTACATTTTAATGACACGTACTCGAGAACATTATTTCAGTATTTATAACTTGTCAATTATACAAGAGATAAAATCAAGAATTACAGGATGTTCCAGAATAATTGGAAAAATCAAGTATTATAGGGTGTCACAGAAAGAATAATATAATCAAGTATTATAGGGTGTCACAGAAAAAATAATAAAATCAAGTATTTCCGGGTGTCCAAGAATAAATAGTAAAATTAAAAGTTACAGGCTGTCTCATAAAATAAATAAAAAATTACAGGATGTCCCATAATAAATGATAAAACTAAGAAGAATATAGGTTTCCTAGAATAATTGGTAAAATCAAGGATTACAGGGTGTCCCAGAATAAGTAATAAACCAAGAAATACAGAGTGCCCCAGAATAATTGCCTGAATAAAGAAATACGTCTTGTAATTCCAAATATCAAGTTTATTTGAATTTAAATTCTAGGCCAATGAAAGTCCAGTTTAATAACCATTAAACAAATTATTTTTATCATTCACTGTAAAAATTGTGAGAAGGTTATCCTAAAACAATTCATGATTTCCCTAAATGTTGGTTTAAGGTATTTTAACCACCCTGTGATTGTGAAGCATGCAATATAATTTAGTTGAAAAGCTTCAGGCGCTTGATTATTTATGAACTTGCACTTGAAGAATAATAGTTTTATTGGCTCTGTAAATAATGCTGAACACCCAGTATCTTATCAATACAACAATTCTAAGTTGAATTTAATGGTTTTTTTGAAGCATTTTCAGCAGTTTTGTGCTCTCATGAAATAAAACAAAAATTAGAATTAAAAAAATAATTATCTTATATTTTTTCTAATGATTAGAAAATATACAATGAGACCCAGAAAACTGTGGAATAGGAAGACGACATAAAGTCAAAAATTAAGTGTATTTGATGTTGTTGGGTCTGTTTCCACTGGACGGTTTCCGTGTCTCATGTTCATTGGACTATTTAAAGTCATAACTTGAGTATAAAAATTGTCCTCTAATTCTAGAGTAGTACTCTAAGATGTCATTCTTATTTCAGCAGAATCCATTTTGAGTTTTAATTACATATCTATTAAAAAATATGTTGAAGTAAGATTTTACTTTTAATAAAGTTTAAAAAACAAAAGAAAAATATGGAGAAAAATGGTTCTGTAAAAATTAAGATATTTGAGAATCAAGAATCATAATAAATGCAGGGAATAGGACATCAAACCCAAATCCAAACTTCTTCACCTTAACTTGGGGTTTCAAAGACGATCAAAAAAAATAAGGTTCGATCTGAATAATCTTTGTGTAAATCTCTTTTTTTTTGATAATGTTGCAATTTGCAGCTCAACAAAAAAGAGACTCTGGTATTGTTTTAGTTCGAACATCCAGGATCGATTACCTGCATAAATGAGAGACTTTCATGGCGAACTGGAAACTCTTTTAATATAATTAATTCTCTTAATTATATTCTTTTAAATAGTTTAAAAAAGAAAGAAACTTACAGCTCCAGAGCCCGCGATTTAAAAAACTCGGGAAAATACAGCTCGGGTCTTAGATGTCGTTGGGCCTTATTTACTGCTTGAGTTTTCGGATTCAAGCTGCATCTTATTTTCCACCGACTTGAGTTAAAAAAAAAACAGTTTAATATTCTAGTGGTTGGATTTTCATGGAAGGAATTGGCACATTTCGGGTTTTTATGAGAACGAGACTCAACATTGAGCCTTATTCTTCACTAAAACCAATCAAGGTCGGTTTTATTTGCATTGGGCCTAACTCCTTAAGTTGATCCGAAAATTTCGCAGCTGTCTATCAAGTGACAAAAGCTGTCGTCAGAGTTGGATCGAAGATTGGGTCTTAAACAAAAGGAGAAGGTTAAACTAGAAAGAAGGAGAAGGTTAAACTAGACAGAATAGAAGGTTAAACTAGACAGAAAAGAGAAGGTTAAACTAGACAGAAGGAGAAGGTTAAACTAGACAGAAGGAGAAGGTTAAACTAGACAGAAAAGAAGGTTAAACTAGACAGAATGAGAAGGTTAAACTAGACAGAAGGAGAAGGTTAAACTAGACAGAAGGAGAAGGTTGAACTAGACAGAAGGAGAAGGTTAAACTAGACAGAAGTAGAAGGTTAAACTAGACAGAAGGAGAAGGTTAAACTAGACAGAAGGAGAAGGTTAAACTAGACAGAAGGAGAAGGTTAAACTAGACAGAAGTAGAAGGTTAAACTGGACAGAAGGAGAAGGTTAAACTAGACAGAAGTAGAAGGTTAAACTAGACAAAAGGAGAAGGTTAAACTAGACAGAATGAGACGGTTAAACTAGACAGAAGGAGAAGGTTAAACTAGACAGAATGAAAAGGTTAAACTAGACAGAAGGAGAAGGTTAAACTAGACAGAATGAAAAGGTTAAACTAGACAGAAGGAGAAGGTTAAACAAGACAGAAGGAGAAGGTTAAACTAGACAGAAGGAGAAGGTTAAACAAGACAGAAGGAGAAGGTTAAACTAGACAGATGGAGAAGGTTAAACAAGACAGAAGGAGAAGGTTAAACTAAACAGAAGGAGAAGGTTAAACTAGACAGAAGGAAAAGGTTAAACAAGACAGAAGAAGAAGGTTATGTGAAATTACTTTTACGACATTGTGACCTTGTATCTCTCCAAGTTTTGATTTTAAAGTACAGGTACGAATAAAATTTAATTTATCAAGTTAAATTTTAGAATTCAATAAGATGTTACTTTAGTTTGACGTGGGATGCTTTCTGTACAGGCATATCTGAATCTCATTCCTGTTTCTTTTATTGCTTTCTTCTCCTCCTTCTTAATTCCCCTTCCCCCCTCCTCCCCCCCTCGCCTTCTGACAAGCCCAATTTCCTGTAAGAGGCAGATTTTTTAATATATCCTATATTGGCAATAAACGTCAATCAAGAACCTAATCGCTGGATTCCTTAGCTAACCATATAGAATACAAATATAGAGTAAATACAAGGAGAAATTTACATCTGTATGTTTGTTGAATTGTAGCTAAGTAGATTTGCATGTAAGTATTTTGTATGTACATTGTATGTACTGTCTACAATATAGAATATAGAAACAGAGTAAATACATAGAAAAATCTGTATGTTCAATTGCAGCATGTATATGTATATGTATATGTATATGTATTTCGTCTACCATATTGGAAAAATATAAAGAAAAAACATAGAGAAATCTACATTTTTGCATAATTTTAACCTATAGGTAGATTTGTAGTATAGATAAATAGATAGGTATGTACTTTGTTTATATTGTACAATGTACGTGCAATTTAGATACTTTGCACTGTTAGAAAAGAAAAATCTTAAAATCGTTCCTACTTTCAATCGACAGAAAACATTTCGAAATTTCGGCTATTAATGTTGGAATTTTTTATTTGCCTTAGATTCTGTTTTCTTCATGCCCAACTCTGCTCGTATAGCCTGTCTACAAAAAACTAAAATTAGGTAAAACGCGAGGGAGATATCGCTATAAAGTTTATTTATTCTGGACCTCAGGAACTGCTTCGAGCTATAAAATAAACTTAGTAGTGTTAAAAATCCAAAAATGGACATACACCAGCGAACCAAAATATCCACGCTTCTAGAATTTTGTCAATACAAACCAGCCTACAGGAGAACATTTTAACCTTCCTGGACATGAACTCTACCATCTAAAAGTTAGCGTTCTAGAGAAGGTTTGGGACCTCGGAAGAAGTTTACTTGAAGTACGAGAATCTAAATTTACATCAGAGATTTTGTGACTGCACTCAGAGGAATGAACAGAAACAAATAGTTTTTATTTAATTGTAAACTGTAATTCAGTATCTTTAAAAAAAGAGTTGTTTTTGTCCAATTCTTTAAAAGGTTTAAATACCCCTCCTTAAACAAGCCGTCCCCCCCCTCCCCCTCCCCCCGATTTGCGCAAAAGTTTGTTAATTAGGTCGACCCCCACCACCACTTTTTACACATACATCTAAACAGTTTGTGATAGAAACAATCTCAAGGAATAATAATTGTCTTAAAGCGTTTTTTTAAAAGTGAATATTTGCAAATTATCTTTTTTTCCATCTCATAATCTGAGTTCGTTTCCCTTATGTCCATTTGACAGCCCAAATTTTTATTTTTAATAATCTTTTTTGTATGTTTATTTTCTTGTGATTTTTTTTATCAATTTTGATGGTTATTATATCGTTAGAACTTACGAGGGTCAACCCAGACCAAAATTTATTTTCAATAAATGTGGAACTACTTTTTTACTCTACAGAGGTTTGGTCCATCACCATCACCGAATTTTAAATAACTCCTTTACGACTATAACTAGAGACAGACGCGTTGCAGTTCTAAAATGTACATTCTCTGGGCTACATAAAAATAAGTAATGTTACAAGGTAAAACTAAAGGTTAAGGGCATGTGACATTTTAAATTCGATGCATTCTTAACCCTATTCCCGCTGGGGGGGGGGTCAATTTGACCCCCCCCTGTAGTTTTTTTTACATAACTCAAAAAGTATTGGTCTGAGGCTGTTGAAATTTTCTGACTTTTCTTACATACCCAAAGCCCTCCCTTTAGGCCTAAAACCGGGCTTTAATACTAACTGCCTGAGTCCTCAGGCACACTGCCTGAATGACTGCTTTTGCCTGTAGCAAACTAAATCTTTGTTTTGACCCACTTTCACTTGTCAGATTTTGATAAAATTTAGCTTTTTGGAAAGCCTATGACATAAGGAAACGGATTGCACAAGTTTTGCGAAAAAAAATTGCAAATTTTTTGCAAACAACCTGTGAAAGGAAATTTGCACATTTTTAGTTTTTCTTGATTAAAAATCAGGTTATTTAAAATTTTGCAAAAATTTTTGCACATTTAAAATGGCATGGTCAAGGGCTTTTCAAAAATGTATAATTTGTCATTTTTTGGACAAAATTTGTTTTGCAAACATTTTAACTATAAATCTGGATTTTGCGATAAAAAATTCAATTTTCGCAAATTTGCAAATTTTTTTGCAGATTCTAAAAGTAGAGCACAAGAGCTTTCTAATGATGTATCATTTGTCATATTTGGACATAAAACATGGGATTTAGAGGGGGGGGGGTCAAATTGACCCCCCCCAGCGTATCCTGGTTTTCAAGTACCCCAGCGGGGATAGGGTTAAAATGTTATGCATAACTTTCATAGTTGTCATTGTGCGTATGATAAGCTTATTTTCGAAAAATTTCAATTTGTTCATAAATTTTTAAGATATAAGGTCCGCAAAAAACATTGTGAATTCCTAAAACAGAGAAAAACAGGAATACCTTTGTTTTTTTTGCTTAAACAAAGTTTTGAGGGGTACAATTGTGAATCTGGTGTTATAGGAAGGGTCACTTGAATAAATTATCAACAAACCCTTTAAGAACTATTTTTTCCAGATTCTGTTTGTAAAAATGGAGTATGTGGGTGTATCTAAATCTATGTGATTGTGTCTCCTTGTCTCTGATTGGTTGATAGTGTAGGCCAGGTTAAATTTGATTGGTTGACGAGAATGATTGACAGCTGTCTTAAACAGTCTCTCCTTGTGTATATTGATTAATGTGCCGCCCAGTACAGAGGATACAGAGAATACAGAGGATAAAAGAGGATGTAACGGCCTCGATCCATGGACTTCTCACAACTCTATGCTTTATACCCCTTTATATATAACTCTAGAAATATATCTTACAGTCCTAATTTACAATTTGTAATATCCCTTAACCATTATGTGATTTATTCCTTCAATTAACAATACAACAGTTTTTATCTGGATTCTCCTGGTTCCCATGGTTTCCCTGGTTCTCCTGGTTCTCCTGGTTCCCCTGGTTCCCATGGTTTCCCTGGTTCCCCTTGTTCCCATGATTTCCCTTGTTCCCCTGGTTCCCATGGTTTCCCTGGTTCCCCTGGTTCCCCTGGTTCCTTGGTTCCCCTGGTTCTCCTGGTTCCCCTGGTTCTCCTGGTTCCCCTGGTTCCCCTGGTTACCCTGGTTCTCCTGGTTCCACTGGTTCCCATGGTTTCACTTGTTCCCCTGATTCCCTTGGTTTCCTTGGTTACCCTGGTTCTCCTGGTTCCCCTGGGTTCCCTTGGTTCCCCTGGTTCCCGGCTTCCCCTGGTTCCCATGGTTCCAATGGTTCCCCTGGTTCTCCTGGTTTTCCTGGTTCTCCTGGTTTTCCTGGTTCTCCTGGTTCCCCTGGTTCTCCTGTTTTCCCTTGTTTCCCTGGTTCACCTGGTTTCCCTTTTTCCCTGGTTCCCTTTGTTTTCCTGGTTCCCCTGGTTCTCTTGCTTTCCTGGTTCTCCAGTTCCACTGGTTCTCCTGATTCTCTTGGTTTCCCTGATTCCCATGGTTCCCCATGTTCCTCTGGTTCCCTTGTTCCCTGGTTCACCTGGTTCCCCTGGTTTTCCTGTTTCTCCTGTTTCACCTGATTCTCCTCGTTCCACTGTGTCCCATGGTTCCCCTGGTTCTCTGGTTACCTTGGTTCCCCTGGTTCACCTGGTTCTCCTGGTTCTCCTGATTCTCCTGGTTCTCATGATTCCCCTGGTTCCCCTGGTTCCCATGGCTCTCCTGGTTCTCCTGTTTTTCCTGGTTCCCTGGTTCTCCTGATTCTCCTGGTTCTCCTGATTCTCCTGGTTCCCAATGTTCCCCTGGTTTCCCTGGATCACCTGGTTCTCCTGGTTCTCCTGATTCTCCTGGTTCTCCTGATTCTCCTGGTTCCCAATGTTCCCATGGCTCTCCTGGTTCTCCTGTTTTTCCTGGTTCTCCTGGTGCTCTTGGTTCCCTGGTTCCCCTGGTTCCTCGGGTTCCCCTGGTTTTCTTGGTTCCACTGGTTCTCCTGGTTCTCCTGGTTCCCCTGGTTCCTCGGGTTCCCCTGGTTCCTCGGGTTCCCCTGGTTCCTCGGGTTCCCCTGGTTCCCCTGGTTTTCCTGGTTCTCCTGGTTCTCCTGGTTCTCCTGGTTCCTCGGGTTCCCCTGGTTTTCCTGGTTCTCCTGATTCTGCTGGTACCCCTGGTTCCCCTGGTTCCACATTGTTTCCGTGGTTTTGTCAATTAATCCCTTTTAATACTTGACTTAGACTTGATACATCACTTAAAGGGACTGAAAGCGTAAGTTCAAGTCAGTAACCCTCCATACAAAGATAGCAATGCCCAATTTACAACGGTATCCTTAAAATCTTTATCTGATCTATAGTGTGGAAGATATTGTCGTTTTTCTAGGTTGGGCACACTTTGGGAGAATTATAAACAACTATCTGAACAGCCCGGCGTTGCCCGTAGTTAAAAAATTTGAAAAAAGAATTTTTTTTTTAATTTTGAAGAATTTTTTTTTTAGCCTAAAACACCCCCCCCCCATGAGTGTTCACAAAAAAACTTTCAGTCTTGTTTTATTTTTTAGATTGAAAAATATTAGGTCACATTTTGTTTTATAATAAAAGGAACTTCAAGGAAACCCTCCATGCAAAGATGGGAATGCCCGATTCACAATGGTTTCTTAAAAAGCATTGACAGATCAAGTATTAATTTAGATATCAATGTTTATGAGTTTGTAAACTAATTATTTTCAACTTTGGCTTCTTTGTAAAAAAAAAATCGAGTATTTCTAGCACAGGTAAATATATAGGAACTAAAAACTTTAAAATTAAGAAAACTGACAATAATATCTGTCACGTCATTGATCAGATAAAGGTTTTAATAGTGCATTTTCATCTTTGAAAGGAGGGTCATTTGAAATTAGGCTGACAGTCCTTTAAACTTATATAAGACTTCGACAACGAAAGAGAAAAAAGGCCCCAGTTTTGTAGCTACAAATCATTTCATCTTCATGCAGGGTTTAACAACTTAATACTGGATAATTCCAGAATTCTACAAATATATTTTTTGTTATCTTTGGTAATTAGCTAGCCATCCTTTTATCCTTGGGCAATCATCTTGTTCATTTTGAGCCTTGTATGTATATATTTATGTGATATGTATGCTTAATATTATACATCTAGTCCATCTAGAATATTAATATTTATCTAGTAACCATAATTCTCTTCATTCTGTAAGGGAATGTTTGTGTTTTTCTTTCATTTGTTATGTTTAGGATATATATCTATGAAATGTCTTTATCTACTCAAAAAAAGTGAGCCTGTAAAGACGACCTAACACTCTTTAAATGTTAGATTATTCAGGTTGAATTTATTCAACCATCTTAATAATGCATTTTTGAGAAAGAAACAATTTTACAGCTACAGCGAACCTTGACTGCAAGAAACAAGACTGAATAAATTCTGCACAGTCGTCACTGAAGTCTCTCCCTTTGTGGGTAACCATGTATAAAATGTCCTGTCTCTGAAATTTCCTATCCATGAAATGTCCTATCTGTGAAATGTCCTATCTATAAAATGTATTTATTTATGAAAGGTCCTATATGTTAAATGTGATATCTACGGAATGTTGTATCAATGAAATGTCCTGTCTATGACATGTCCTGTCTATGAAATTGTCCATTAGTTTTCTATAATTCACTGTACTTTTTGTACATGTAATTGTACATTTTTATCTTATAACTTTCAGTACGTTTGTACACGCCATGTAGGAAATGCGGGTTGCTTAGTTAGCATCCGGTCCAAGAAAGGCAGGGAGGGGCGGGCATATACTTTTAGAGCTGGGGGTCACATGTCTTTTCAAAGTTTGTGGAACTTTTTATGTATACATTTTTATCTTATAACTTTCAGTACGTTTGTCGTTTTCTGTAAGTTCCATTCTTTGACCGTAAACTATTCCAAGACTTACATTTAGGATATATCAGATATTAAGCAATACAGCTTCTCGAGATAGAGACACGCCATGTAGGAAATGCGTGTTGCTTAGTTAGCATCCGGTCCAAGAAAGGCAGGGAGGGGCGGGCATATACTTTTAGAGCTGGGGGTCACATGTCTTTTCAAAGTTTGTGGAACTTTTTATGTTGAGGTGGTATACATTTTTATGATCTTTATCCAAGGAAACAATATTTGTTAAATCATTTTTTTTGGGCTTTTTGGATGAAATTCTAAAAATTAATTTATGCAATCTACGAAAAAAAAACTAATCAAATATGTTTCGCAAATAGTTTTAGCTAATTTGGAAGATTTATTGAAATTGAATGGATTAGATTTATGTGTATTTTAAAATTGGTGAACAATCTCTTCAAGAAAATCTAAAAAACAAAATTGCTCAGCATCAGAAAAATTTTTCTTCTTAAAATTTTTTTATAAAGGTACTCATGAACCAGAGAGAATACATATCTTCAGCGAATTCTCAAAGATTTTGACAGTGTTTTTACAACGTTCAATTTTTTATGTTCATGGTAAAATAAAATATCGTATCTACATATTTAAAAATAAAATATCGTATTTACAAATTTAAAAAAAAAAAATTTAAAAACAGGGGTTATAACTAAAGAATTTTTATTTATGAACAATTTTTAAATCTTATCAGAACAGCTAGGATTTGATGAACTTTGCAAGTTTTACATTAAACCGTGCAAAAGTTGGAATGCAAAAAATTGACGAATTGCAGTTTGTTAAATGAATGACTAACTGAGATTGACAAAAAGTGAGCTTAACGCCTTTTTAATGAGGGTCTTGGCTTCAATGACATTAATTACAACAATAAACTTGATTTGTAAATTAATCAGGCTTTAAAATCAACCGAGAGAGAGAGAGAGAGAGAGAGAGAGAGAGACAGGGTGTCCCAAAAAACATGGGGATTAAGTGAAAACTCTGCCCATCTTTAAGATTGAAGTGGCATTAAGTGTAATTTTGTATGACCCTCCATGGAAAAATAGCAATGTCCGATTTACAACGGTACTCTTCAACCCTTTGTCTGATCAAAAATATAAAAGCGTTTATTTCTCTATTGTTTCTTATAAGCAAAAATGCGCAAGTCACTTTGCAAAGAGACCTAATAAGAAAATAAACAGTTTAAAGAAATAAAAAGCATGGATTTCCAACTCATTGTTAATCGGACAAAGCTTGTAAAGGGTGAAATGGGTGGGTTTCATGTTCCCGGGAATATGTGAAATCATAACTTGAGTCTTGCAGTCGTCTTCCTTTTCAACAGTTTAATTGGTTTCACAGTATTTATAGTAAGCAACATCCGCTAAGAATGCGACTTCAAAGGCGACCAACCAGCACAACTGTAGTGATGTGCCTTCAGTTGGTTCGCTTTTCGGTTCACAATTTGATATAGTGTGAGTAAATAAAATCTTTAGAATCTAAACCACAATAAATTCCAGTTCATTTCGTATACCGGACCGAACTTCAAGCAGCCTTGGTAAGCAGTACAGTACAAATACAGACTATATGCAGAGGCAAAACGGGACTGTACACGCCAAATAAATGAGCCTCTTCTAGTAAAATTCATGTTAAACGTATGATCTTTTTTTCAATTTTTTTTTCAACTTTTAGGATAGATATATTGCAAATTTATTGAAAGCAAACTTAAACATAAAACAGTTTTGTAATCTGTAACGATTGACTAGCCAAATATATGGTTTATTTAATAATAATAAGTTCACAACTGAATCTTAAAAGTAAAAAAGATTCCACAAATTCGTCTCTGAAGTCTCATTCTTTGTGGTAAACCCTGTAAATCATAAATTATGTTTTCTATGGTTGTAAAGTGTACTTGTATTTCAATGATACTAATACTAGTCGAATGCACACTATAATTATTACAAGTATTATTATTGTCATTTGTGTGATAATTATATTGCATTGTAATTGTTTCCTAGACATTTGCATTAAATTGTCTGATTTAAGTTCAAATATGACATTTATTTGATGTATTAAGAGAGAAGGCGGGGGAGTAGGGAGGCGGGCAAACAATCTTAAATGAAAAATAAAACAAAGCTAATTAGGTCTGATAGCTTTTCCACAGTTGTCGGTCATTAATCATAATGTAAGCTGAGCTGTGATTGGTTGTCAGAAAGCTGGCCCCGGCCTGTCATTGGTTGGTTCAAAATGATTGACAGCTGCCAGATTCTGTTTGTACTTGTCTCGTCATCTCTCATTGATTAATGTCCTCCTCAGCCTCCTCCCTCCCCCTCCCCATCGGCCTCCCTCCCCTCACATCGGCCTCTCCCCCATCCCCACGGCCTCATCCCTCTTCTACCCTCGGCTTCAGCCTAAATCTTACCTTATATTGAATATCCTCTAATTTACTGTTGATCTATATCAAACTAAGGTTAGATGTGGCCAAGAGATGTTTTTTTTTCACATTTAGTTCGTGAACGAACCATTTCATACTTTTTTTAATCATTGAAAAAATTGATTTCTTTATTTTTCAAAATTATCTTTAATTTTTCATCTGTTTCGTTTTTTGGCTCATTAAACAATCGTTCAGTAAAATTGTTCCTTCAGTAAGAAGACGATAATTTTTCAAAAGTTTATTCGAAATAAAAAGTTCATTCAGTAAAAAAAAAGATCGTTTTTTCAAGTTTGTTCGGACGTACGATTTATAAATCGTACGTCCGAACAAAAGTCCGATGTAAAAGTGGAGCACATCTAGTGGATGCACATCTCTAGTGGAGCACATCTAGTGGATGCACATCTCTAGTGGAGCACATCTAGTGGAGCACATCTAGTGGATGGACATCTCTAGTGAAGCACATCTAGTGGAGCACATCTAGTGGATGCACATCTAGTGGAGCACATCTCTAGTGGAGCACATCTAGTGGATGCACATCTAGTGGAGCACATCTCTAGTAGTGGAGCACATCTAGTGGATGCACATCTAGTGGAGCACATCTCTAGTGGAGCACATCTAGTGGATGCACATCTCTAGTGGAACACATCAAGAGGATGGAGCACATCTCTAGTGGAGCACATCTAGTGAAGCACATTCTAGTGGAGCACATCTAGTGGATGCACATCTCTAGTGGAGCACATCTAGTGGAGCACATCTAGTGAATGCACATCTAGTGGATGCACATCTCTAGTGGAGCACATCTAGTGGATGTACATCTAGTGGAGCACATCTCTAGTGGAGCACATCTAGTGGAGCACATCTCTAGTGGAGCACATCTAGTGGAGCACATCTCTAGTGGAGCACATCTAGTGGATGCACATCTCTAGTGGAGCACATCTAGTGGATGCACATTTCTAGTGGATCCAACGATGTTGATTCCCTTGCAATATTTTTGTGTCCTATGAATGTAAATTACTCCCCTGCTAGACAATTTTTGTGCGTCCCCTGCCAAACAATTTTTGTGCGTCCCCTGCTGGATAACTTTTGTGCGTCCCCTGCTAAACAATTTTTGTGCGTCCCCTACTAGACAGTTTTTGTGAATCCCTTGCTAGACAATTTTTGTGCGTCCCCTGCTAGATAATTTTTGTGCGTCCCCTGCTAGACAATTGTTGTGCGTCCCCTGCTTGACAATTTTTAAGCGTCCCCTGCTATACAATTTTTGTGCGTCCCTTGCTAGACAATTTTTGTGCGTTCCCTGCTAGACAATTTTTGTGCGTCCTCTGCTAGACAATTGTTGTGCGTCCCCTGCTAGACAATTTTTGTGCGTCCCTTCCTAGACAATTTTTGTGCGTTCCCTGCTAGACAATTTTTGTGCGTCCCCTGCTAGACAATTTTTGTGCGTCCCCTGCTAGACAATTTTTCAGCGTCCCTTGCTAGACAATTGTTGTGCGTCCCCTGCTAGACCATTTTTCAGCGTCCCCTGCTAGACAATTTTTGTGCGTCCCCTGCTAGACAATTTTTGTGCGTTCCCTGCTAGACAATTGTTGTGCGTCCCCTGCTAGACAATTTGCTAGACAATTTTTGTGCGTCCCCTGCTAGACAATTTTTGTGCGTTCCCTGCTAGACAATTGTTGTGCGTCCTCTGCTATAATTGTTGTGCGTCCCCTGCTAGACAATTTTTGTGCGTCCCCTGCTAGACAATTTGTGTGCGTCCCCTGCTAGATAACTTTTGTGCGTCCCCTGCTAGACAGTTTTAGTGCATCCCAATTGCTAGACAATTTTTTGCTTTCCCTGCTAGATAACTTTTGTGCGTCCCCTGCTAGACAATTTGTGTGTGTCCCCTGCAAGACAATTTTTGTGTGTCCCCTGCTAGACAATTTTTGTGTGTCCCCTGCTAGACAATTTTTGTGCGTCCCCTGCCAGACAACTTTTATGCGTCCGCTGCTAGACAATTGTTGTGCGTCCCCTGCTAGACAATTTTTGTGCGTCCCCTGCAAGACCATTTTTTTGCGTCCCCTGCTAGACAATTTTTGTGCGTCCCCTGCAAGACCATTTTTTTGCGTCCCCTGCTAGACAATTTTTGTGTGTCCCCTGCTAGACAATTTTTGTGCGTCCCCTGCTAGACAATTGTTGTGCGTCCTCTGCTAGACAATTGTTGTGCGTTCCCTGCTGCCCTGCTGCTCTTTTCTTGATTGGATGCAGGTTATGCTTTTTGTGCATCCATTTAACTTTATTTATGTTTAAAACACTCCTTTGTTAAGTAAAAAATTGATAAAAAAATAAGGTTACTCACAAAGGATGAGACTTTAAAAGATAAGATAGGATAGTTTCATATAAATCTAAAAGATAAGATAGGATAGTTTCATATAAATCTGAAAAGTTAAGTTTTTTTTGGAAATCTATTAGCACTAAACTGAAATAGAAAGATAAATTTTAAGAAATCTAATAGTATTCAATTTTTTCAACAAGTATTTTTACCAATAGCCTGAAAATCAGCTTATAAAATGTAATGGGTCTGAGTACACTGTACCATTACTGTGCTTAAAGTTCATTTAAAATTATAACTTAAGTCTTTCTTTTCCATTTTATTTGTGTCTCACTGTACTTTAACCTGTTGTTTGCTCATATCTTTCTTTTCTATTTTATATGTGTCTCACTGTACTTAAACCTGTTGTTTGCTCATATCTTTCTCTTCCATTTTATATGTGTCTCACTGTACTTAACCCGGCTGTTTTCTCATATCTTTCACGTTCTAGAAAAGGAATGTTTTATGCCAGGTTCTCAGGCTAATTTTCTTATAATTTTCGGCCAAAGCTGGGTTCCCGAGCTAGTTTCCTTATAAAATATATTCGGTTTAAGCTAGTTTCCAGACAAAGCTGGGTTTCCAAGCTAGTTTTCTTATAAAATATATTCGGTTCAACCTAGTTTCCAGACAAAGCTGGGTTCCCAAACTAGTTTCCTTATAAAATATATAATTTTCTAAAATATATTCGGTTTAAGCTAGTTTCCAGACAATGCTGGGTTTCCAAGCTAGTTTTCTTATAAAATATATTCGGTTCAACCTAGTTTCCAGACAAAGCTGGGTTCCCAAACTAGTTTCCTTATAAAATATATAATTTTCTAAAATATATTCGGTTTAAGCTAGTTTCCAGACAATGCTGGGTTTCCAAGCTAGTTTTCTTATAAAATATATTCGGTTCAACCTAGTTTCCAGACAAAGCTGGGTTCCCAAACTAGTTTCCTTATAAAATATATAATTTTCTAAAATATATTCGGTTTAAGCTAGTTTCCAGACAATGCTGGGTTTCCAAGCTAGTTTTCTTATAAAATATATTCGGTTCAACCTAGTTTCCAGACAAAGCTGGGTTCCCAAACTAGTTTCCTAATAAAATATATAATTTTCTAAAATATATTCGGTTCATCCTAGTTTCCCTGAGAGTAAATCCTTTAAACCAGGGCTTTAACATAGGGAAAATATTAAATTCTTCATTTTCAAAATTTAGTTACCAAACTCACCCCCCCCTAACCCTCCTTATCCACTTATTGGGAGTGAGAAGTGGGGGGGGGGGGGTAAATTAATTTGATCATATTTAAAAATATAAAAAGAAAAAATCGTTGAAAAAAAAACATTTTGATGAAAAATGATAAATAAAAATAAAAAAAGTTAATTGATTTAAACAAAGGAAAAATTAACTAAAAACTAAGAAATTATTATTAATAGATAAAAAATTTACTAGGCTTCCCTTTTCCTTTTAAAATTTTAGCTGTTAAGTGTTGCACTGAAAGTAGACATTTTTTTGCCACAAACTCTGATTTTCTGATTTCAATATCGTTGCAACCCAATGTAGTAGACCTTTAATATTTAAAACTATGAATGCCATTAGATCAAATAATGTAAGTTTTAAATATCAAAGGTTTACATCATAAGATTGCAAAAATATAGATTTTATGAAAACTGAATTTATGGCAAAGACTTAATTTCTTAGCGCATTTTCAAAAATGTAAAAATTTCGACATTTATTTTTTGTTAAAGTTGTATAACTTTAACTTACCCTAGGGTCATTTGAGTTGCCATAAATAAATTTTGCCCGATCGGTTCAACCGTTTTGACGTTTATTGGATAAAAAACAAGACAAGCAAAGTATAGTGGATACAGACTCGGCGTTTAGGGCTGGGTATTCACGCACCCTTTTCTTGTTAACACTTTAGCTTTTAACTGTTGTTGCGAAGGTTGCCATTTTTTAGCTTTAGGAAATTGAAGAATTAAAAGTGTAAATTTATTTTCATAACCAATTTTCTTTTAACTTTGACCCATAAGGTCCATAAACCTTTCTTGGGGTCATGTCAGTTGCCAAACAAAATTTGGGATCGATCGGTTCAGCCGTTTAGACGTTTATTGTATTCAAACAAAGAAACAGACAGACAAGCAAAGTATAAATATAGGGGACAAGAGAAACTTTGCCAGGTTATATAAATATATATATATATATATTATATATAATATAATATTTTTTATTATTTTCTAGTCCCAGGTCCATGGGTCGGTAGACTGGAGTAATTAAATCCAGTTTTATAGTTTACAATTCCAACCATTTATCTTTAGGGGTTGGTAGTACCTCATACACAGGTATTCATTCATTCATTCATTCATTCATTCATCCTTTCATCCTTCCTTCCTTTAAGTCTTTCTTTCATTCATTCATCCAAACATCGTTTTATTCTTTCATTTATTCATTAATTTATTCATCGTTTCACCCTTTCATCTTTTTATTCTTGTATTTCATTCACTCATATATTAATTCATCTTTTATGCTGCCATTCTTCATGTCATTCAATAGTTCAACTATTCATTCACCAACCTTCCTTTAATACACTTTTATGTTTCATTTTTAAATCATTCTTTTATTTCTATTTCAATTCTGTATCTTGGTATCCAGGTATCAAGGTATCCAAGTATCCAGGTATCCAAGTATCCAGGTATCCAGGTATCCAGGTATCCAGGTATCACCAAACCGACTCCCCCTCCCCTATTACGACTGACTAACTCCGCAAGAACACTTTAAAGTAGACAATTATGAAATTTAGAACATTCAAGGTTAATATAAAATTAGTTTTTCAGGTCATTTTGAATTTTTGAAGTGACATAAATTACAAAAATATATCGTGATTTAAATTAAAAATTAAGATAAATAAATTCATTGTCTACTGTTTAAATAAGTCTTTTGCTTGGATGAGTATACTGCTTGAATGAGTCTACTGCTTGGATGAGTCTACTGTTTTGATGAGTCTACTGCTTGAATGAGTCTACTGCTTGGATGAGTCTACTGCTTGGATGAGTCTAATGCTTGGATGAGTCTACTGCTTGGATGAGTCTACTGCTTGGATGAGTCTACTGCTTGAATGAGCCTACTGCTTGGATAAATCTACTGCTTGGATGACTCTAATGCTTGGATGAGTCTACCCTTTGAAATAATTTACTGCTTTGATGAGACTAATGCTTTGATGACTCTACATATTGCTTGGATGAGTCTACTGCTTGAGTCTGCCGCTTTAACGAGTCTACTGCTTGAAGGAGTCTACTGCTTGGATGAGTCTACTGCTTGGATGAGTCTACTGCTTGGATGAGTCTAGTGCTTGGATGAGTCTACTGCTTGGATGAGTGTACTGCTTGAATGAGCCTGCTGCTTGGATGATTCTACTGCTTGGATGAGTCTACTGCTTGGATGAGTCTACTGCTTGAATGAGTCTACGGCTTGGTTAAGTCTACTGCTTGGATGATTCTACTGTTTGGATGAGTCTAATGATTGGATGCGTCTACTGTTTGGATGAGTCTACTGCTTGGATGAGTGTGCTGCTTGAATGAGTCTACTGCTTGAATGAGTCTACTGTTTGAATGAGTCTACTGCTTGAATGAGTCTACTGCGTGAATAAGTCTACGGCTTAAGTCTACTGCCTGAGTGAAGCACTAGACTGCTTGGTGCCTAAACTGTGCCTGAACCTGGCCAATTATAACATTTTATACCTTTAACAGGAGTTCAACGTCTTCTTAGAATATTTATTCGCTTTATTTGGTTTTCCTGTCTTTCTGTTTCGCTTTCCCTCTTGTTTTCCTGTCTTTCTGTTTCACTTTCCCTCTTTTTTTCCTGTCTTTCTGTTTTACTTTTCATCTAGTTTTCTTGTCTTTCTGTTTTGCTTTCCCTCTTGTTTTCCTGTCTTTTTTTATTCTTTCCCTCTTGTTTTCCTGTCTTAATGTTAATCTTTCCCTCTTTTTTTCCTGTCTTTCTGTTTTATTTTCCTTCTTGTTTTCCTGTCTTTCTGTTTTCTTTCCATCTTGTTTTCCTGTCTTTTTGTTGTTCTTTCTCTCTTGTTTTCCTGTCTTTTTGTTATTCTTTCCTTCTTGTTTTCCTGTCTTTTTGTTTTACTTTCCCTCTTGTTTTCCTGTCTTTTTGTTATTCTTTCCCACTTGTTTTCTTGTCTTTTTGTTTTACTTTTCCTCTTGTTTTCCTGTCTTTTTGTTATTCTTTCCCACTTGTTTTCTTGTCTTTTTGTAGATGATTAACTAATTAACAATTCAATTAAGACGATTAACTTTTATTTTGAAATACAAAATATCATGGAACGATTCTCAAAATCTATAGAAAATGTTTGTATGTGTTTGTGTTACCTACCAATAATTAACATGATAAAAACAAGAGAAACACAAATCATTAACCACACTAAACTGTTATCAATCTACCAAACAGCATTTTGAAATTTTATTTAAATTTTAAATATTTCCACCAAGATATTTGACATTTTTAAAAACATTTTCAAATCTTTTTTACATCAAATCCACAGAATGAAGACTAAATTTCATTATGACCCTTCATCTAAAGAGTGACATGTTGAATTCACAAAGGTGCACATTAAACCTCGAGAATGACATCATTGGTTTTTAAAATTAAAAATAATCCATTTTTTGCTAAAAAAATAAGAATAACTCAAGTGTTGAAAAGGTAGAGTTGTGAATCTGACAAACCACTCCAAATAAAGGGTACCTAAAATCTCGCACGCAGTCCCTTTAAGACAAAGTTATGAACAAAAAGCGGAAAAGAAACATTGAGTATTTCCTAAACTAGAAGTTAAGGGAAGCAGCAAGGGGGAGGGAGTGTATTGAAAAAACATCATTAAATGCAGGTCGGGCAATATTTATGAGAGGATCGTTAGGAACAATCATTTTTCGAACCTTTTTACATACACACTTTTTCGACAACCATATTGTAAATTTCGAAAGATTGACATTGATAAAAATCTAAAATAATATTATATTGCACGAAAACTGTTAATAAAAGAAAAACATATATTTTTACAAGATTTATTTGTTTTTGAAAAATTCCGAAATTTACGTCATTAAACTGATGATGCAAAATAATAGTTGGGTCTACCATCCAAATTGTTGAAGAACCCTAAAAAGGGTTTCCGTGGCCCCAACCCTTCACGTTCTAGTTTTTGCCAGGTTTAATATAGAATACACTCCACCTTTAGTGTACTCAACCTTTAGGTTGATAGAGTACTTTACCTAAAGGTTTATAGTGTACTCCACCTTTAGGTTTATGGTGTACTCTACCTACAGGTTTACAGTGTACTCCATCTTATATCCTAAAGTCTTAAGTGTACTCCACCTATAGGTTTATAGTGTATTCCACCTTTAGGTTTATAGTGTACTCCATCTAATATCCTAAGGGCTTAAGTGTACTCCACCTATAGGTTTATAGTGTACTCCACATTTAGGTTTATAGTGTACTCCACATTTAGGTTTATGGTGTACTTTACCTAAAGACTCAAGTGTATACCACCTATAGGTTTATAATGTACTCCACCTACATGTTTATGGTGTACTCCACCTTTAGGTTTATAGTGTACTCCACCTACAGGTTTATAGTTTACTACTCTGAATGGTTAATGGTGTTCTCCATCTACAGGTTCATAGTTTTTCTACCTATAGGTTTATAGTAAACTCCACCTATAAGTTTATAGTGTACTCCATCATTAGGTTTATAGTGTACTCCATCATTTGGTTTATAGTGTACTTCACCTATAGGTTTATAGTGTACTCCACCTAAAGGTGTATAGTGTACTCCACATAAAGGTAATTATAGTGTACTGCACCTTATGGTAATTAAAGTGTACTCCACCTATTGGTGTATAGTGTACTCCACCTATTGGTGTATAGTGTAATCCACCTACTGGTGTATAGTGTAATCCACCTATTGGTGTATAGTGTAATCCACCTAGAGGTTTATTTTGTACTACTTATATCCTATAGGTTTAAAATAAACTCTACCTATAGTTTCAGTTTGGTATAGAATCCTGGCATATTGCTCAAAATACATAAAGAAGTATATAAAGTAATTAAAGAAGAAATACGTCTGATGTACTACTCAAAGTACAACAGGAAGAAATATATATGACGTACTGCTCAAAGTACATAAAGCAAAAACAGATCTGATGTCATGTACTACCGTTATACAAAAAGAAGAAATATATCTGATGTACTACTCAAAGTACAAAAAGAAGAAATATATCTGATGTACTACTCAAAGTACAAAAAGAAGAAATATATCTGATGTACTACTCAAAGTACAAAAAGAAGAAATTTATCTGATGTACTGTTTAATGTACATAAAGAAAATATTATAAAAAAGTAAGTAATTTATTTATAAAAAATAAAAAAATCATACAAAATTATGTGTTTGAGGAGAAAATTTTAAATTCCTCCAAAATTAGAGGTTGTGGTAATATTTGCCCCACATTATAAAAAAAGAAAATGAGCATACTTATAGTTTTCATTTCTTAAATAATTTGTATTTTTCGACGGTGAAATAGGCAGTTTTGACATTCTGGAAAACGTACTTTTCGTTTGGATAACGATGAAAAAAATCTGAAAACGAAACGATCGATTTGAAAATTATTGTTTTTAAAAGTGATGAAAATACGAAACGATCAATACAATCCCTTTAAATAATATATAAGAGAAACAGATATTATATAAAAGAAAGAATACATCTGATGACCAAGTTACAGGATGTTTTTAAACATCTGCCCCCTAAATTATTCTTTCATTAACCACGTCAAAACTTAATTTTTTTATATTTGGTTACAGTAAACCCAGGGTAGAGCACTAGACCACTAACCAGAACTGTCGAAATAATGCACACTCAGATTTATTTTGTTCGTGGGCTGTATCATGTCTGTCTGTCAGATTTAGTTTACTTTTGTCACGTTGCATGCATCTGTCCTAAAATGGTCAGCACGTTTTAAGAATAGAAAACGGTATTCCGCACGTTCCGAGATAAGAACACAATATCAAGCACGTTTTGAGATAAAAACAGTATTGTAGACGCTTTGAGATAAAAACAGTATTGTAGACGTTTTGAGATAAAAAACAGTATAGTAGACGTTTTGAGATAAAAAACAGTATTGTAGACGTTTTGAGATAAAAAACAGTATTGTAGACGTTTTGAGATAAAAAGGTATCAAATCAAGGGCGTATACAGGGGGGGGGGGAAAGGGGGGCAGTTCCCACCTCTATAGAAAACGACATTTAGAACGTTGTGAGATTAGAAAAAGGTAATAGAACCCGGTGTTAATACTAGGCCTTGTATTAATGCCTTACTCTAATCATTTTAACCAAATTATTTAGAAACAAGGTAATAGGAAACTCAAAATAAAATATTTGGGACCAGAGTTGGGCTCATAATCCCGGTCGTTTGATCTCGATTTCCACTGGGGGCACTTTTAATTTGATGACCAATGCTTGACTACTTTATTTCAGGATTACCCCTGGATATTGAATGCATATTAAATTAATCTGCAGATTAAGTAAAGATTGATATACAAAATTTATTATTGACGTGACGAAGATTTTCATAAGAATTCTCATTAAANTCTATCTATCTATCTATCTATCTATCTATCTATCTATCTATCTATCTATCTATCTATCTATCTATCTATCTATCTATCTATCTATCTATCTATCTATCTATCTATCTATCTATCTATCTATCTATCTATCTATCTATCTATCTATCTATCTATCTATCTATCTATCTATCTATCTATCTATCTATCTATCTATCTATCTATCTATCTATCTATCTATCTATCTATCTATCTATCTATCTATCTATCTATCTATCTATCTATCTATCTATCTATCTATCTATCTATCTATCTATCTATCTATCTATCTATCTATCTATCTATCTATCTATCTATCTATCTATCTATCTATCTATCTATCTATCTATCTATCTATCTATCTATCTATCTATCTATCTATCTATCTATCTATCTATCTATCTATCTATCTATCTATCTATCTATCTATCTATCTATCTATCTATCTATCTATCTATCTATCTATCTATCTATCTATCTATCTATCTATCTATCTATCTATCTATCTATCTATCTATCTATCTATCTATCTATCTATCTATCTATCTATCTATCTATCTATCTATCTATCTATCTATCTATCTATCTATCTATCTATCTATCTATCTATCTATCTATCTATCTATCTATCTATCTATCTATCTATCTATCTATCTAATTGAGTAAAGGATATGCGTGTTTGCAAGCCTACACTATATCTAACCTTTCATGACTTTTCATTCACCCTTTAATTTTCCCCAGGCCTCTCCTTACCTTTCTCAGATATCTATCTATCTAACTATTTTTATGTTTATCTAATTTTGAATATTTTCCACATTTTAGAACTTGAAATTTACCATCTGTTTTCAGAAAAATCCGCAATAGTATCCTGAAGATTGCGAAAGCATTGAAACATCTTGAAGATACAAGAAATTTCTTCATATCTATTTATCCATATATCTGTCCCTCGATCTCTCAATCTTTCGATCTATCTATCTATTTCATTATCTATATTTCTTACTAAATATTTATTTATCTTTCTATCTATCTATAAATCTATCTATCTATTATCTATCTATCTATCTCTCTATCTATCTATCTATCTATCTATCAAAGGTCTGGGATACGACTATATGAATTAAGTCCCATCAATCTAATGAGATGTAACATCTATGTCTATAATCATCATAAAAATATTTGCTCCCATTTGCTGAGACTCCGGACAACTAGTCATTCATCTATTCATTCATCTATTATCCCTTCATTCATTCATCATTCATCCCCTTGTTCACTTATCTTTTCATTCACTCATCTATTCATTCTTTTATTCATTCATCTATCTCACTCCATTCACTCTTCATTCCCCATTTCATTTACTCATCTGTTCATCCTTTCATTCACTGATCCTTTATTCTTTTATCTATTCACCCATTTATCCTTTCATTCACTCATCTATGCATTCGCTTGTCTACTAAGTCTTTCATTCAATCCTCTATTCAACCATTCATTTCTTTATCTATTCATCCTTTCATTCACTTATTTATTCATTCTTTCATTTTCTTATCTATTTATCCTTTCATTCACTTATCTATTCATTCTTTCATTCACTTATTTATTCATTCTTTCATTTTCTTATCTATTTATCATTTCCTTCACTTATCTATTCATCCTTTCATTCACTTATTTATTCATTCTTTTATTTTCTTATCTATTCATCCTTTTATTCACTTATCTTTTCATTCTTTCATTCACTTATCTATTCATTCTTTCCTTCACTTATCTATTCATATTTTCATTCACTTATCTATTCATTCTTTCATTCACTTATCTATTCATCCTTTCCTTCACTTATCTATTCATCTTTTCATTCACTTATCTATTCATCTTTTCATTCACTTATCTATTCATCTTTTCTTTCACTTATCTATTCATTCTTTCATTAACTTATCTATTCATCCTTTCCTTCACTTATCTATTCATCCTTTCATTCATTCACTTATCTATTTATCTTTTCCTTCACTTATCTACTCACACTTTCATTCCCTTATCTATTCATTCTTTCATTCCCTTATCTATTCATTCTTTCATTCACTTATCTATTCACACTTTCATTCCCTTATCTATTCATCCATTCATTTACTTATCAATTCATCCGTTCATTCACTATTCTATTCATTCTTTCATTCACTTGTCTCTTCATCCTTTTATATCCTTATATATTCATTCTTTCATTTACTTTCATTATAAATCTTTTATCAAATCATTCACGTATTTATTAAGCCTTTCATTTACTCATTCTCCCTTTCATTCTTTAGATAATTCATGGATTCATTCGGTTTCTTCAATTTGAATTCAATCGTTTTTTAGTTATAATTCAACATTCTTTAGATTCACAGTGTTGTCTTAAATACTTTTTCATTTAATACGCATACGCCGACAAAAAGTACAAAAGAGAAAAAACTAAACATTTATGTTTAATTGGGCAAATCTGAAATCATATTTTTTAACCTTTTTTCTTCTCCCTTTTTTTCCTATTCTTCATTTATTTTTTTATTTATTTAACTTTTAGTATCTCATTTTTCCATTTTGATTTTATATTATTCTCTTCTATCCAAATTTTATTTTTATCTAGACAGGGGCGGATACAGGATTTAAGTGAGGGGGGGGGGAACATGCATATTGCATATTGAAAGAAATATCAAAAAGAAAGGTAATAAAACAAATTGATAAGTTATCAATTTAGAACAATAGAACTATAGATAGATAGATAAATAGATAGATATATAGAAAGATTGATCGAAAGATATATAGATAGTTAGTTAGATAGATAAAAGAAATGGAAGATAGATAGATAAAAGATATACATAAACATAGCACTTAGACCCCATTAGGGTTATGGGGGTAAATTGTCAGTTTGTCAGAATCATTTCAATGTTAAAATTTATCTTAATATCCAACTATCTATCGTTCTACGTATAAAGTTATCTATCTTTCTATCTATCTATCTGTCTTTCTAGCTAAATGTCTATCTAAATATCTTTCCATAATCTGATTACTAACATTTAGAGATTTATTCGTACATGCTCTTACAGTGTAAGGACTCTTAGATAGATAGATAGATAGATAGATAGATAGATAGATAGATAGATAGATAGATCGATAGATAGATAGATAGATAGATAGATAGATATATAGATAGATAGACAGATAGATAGATAGATAGATTATAGTAAGGGCTATGAATGCCTCATGATAACTAAACAGATTATCACCTAAATTCTATCCCTAGTATACTAATCTCTTAACAGTCATCTATCAATTCATAAATTCATCCTTGTTCAATCCCTCCACTCTTTTCTACAGAGGGATTCATAAACCTGTGGGATTAAAAGACGACATTTAAGCAGTCTTATCTGTATTTAGTAATGTTATAAATCAAAAAGTTTATCCTGTAGTTTGAAAATAAAATGTATTAAAAGAAATTGGTGTGTTTACACAGCTCAATTTCTGTGTCTTGTGTTCATAGAACTATTTAAAATCATAATTAGAGTCGTCTGCCTAGTGTCTACTCCACAGTTTGTGCCAGTGTTTACTTAATCTTTTTGCCAATCAAAGACATGGTTCCTACGTATCTTCACAAATATCAAAATAGAATATAGGATAGAACATGTATACAAAGATATGGTTCCTACGTATCTTCACAAATATAAAATAGAATATAAGGATAGAACTTGTATACAAAGATATGGTTCCTATGTATCTTCACAAATATCAAAATAGAATATAAGGAAAAAACATGTATACAAAGATATGGTTCCTATGTATCTTCACAATATAAAATAGAATATAAGAATAGAACATGTATACAAAGATATGGTTCCTATGTACCTTCACAAATATAAAATAGAATATAAGAATAGAACATGTATACAAAGATATGGTTCCTATGTACCTTCACAAAATAAAATAGAATATAAGAATAGAACATGTATACAAAGATATGGTTCCTATGTACCTTCACAAATATAAAATAGAATATAAGAATAGAACATGTATACAAAGATATGGTTCCTATGTACCTTCACAAATATAAAATAGAATATAAGAATAGAACATGTATACAAAGATATGGTTCCTATGTACCTTCACAAATATAAAATAGAATATAAGAATAGAACATGTATACAAAGATATGGTTCCTATGTACCTTCACAAATATAAAATAGAATATAAGAATAGAACATGTATACAAAGATATGGTTCCTATGTACCTTCACAAATATAAAATAGAATATAAGAATAGAACATGTATACAAAGATATGGTTCCTATGTACCTTCACAAATATAAAATAGAATATAAGAATAGAACATGTATACAAAGATATGGTTCCTATGTACCTTCACAAATATAAAATAGAATATAAGAATAGAACATGTATACAAAGATATGGTTCCTATGTACCTTCACAAATATAAANAACATGGTCAATTATATTGCCAACCCGACCATTATGGAAGCCAGAATCAGACTAAAGTTTTAAATCTTCAAAAAAGTTTGGCGGATTTTTGTGATTAAAATTGCGAGTTTCCTATGATTCAAATCAAAAAATATTTTTATCATTTTGACCTTTTGTCGTTTGACCCTTTGTCGCACTTTTGACCCTTTGTCGTTTGACCCAGTGTCGTTTGACCCTGTGTCGTTTGACCCTGTGTCGTTTGACCCTGTGTCGTTTGACCCTGGGTCGTTTGACCCTTTGTCGGTGAATCAGAACATAGAGGCAGAATATCAGGATACCAGATACAGAATACAGTATGAAGGATCTGTTAATGATACAGAACATAGAGGCAGAATATCAGGATACCAGATACAGAATTCAGGATACAGGATCTGTAAATGATACAGAACATATGTGTAGAATAGAATATTTAGAAATAAAATACAAAAAACGCTCAAACCTTATTTTTTTCCATTTTTATTATTATCAAAATTCACGCTAAATTAAAATTCATGCTAACCCCCCCCCCCTTCCCCAACGGTCAATCTATACCAACCCAAGAAACCACTAATGACACTTTTTCTCAACAATAATAGGGTTTGAGCCTAAAAACTGAGCTATTAGTGCGATTAAGCTACATTCATAAATACGAATATTATTAATCCATTAGGAAGTTTATTTTGGGTTAGTTAAGATTTAGGGCACTCCGCGCCTCTTTTTTTTCCTAATTGTTTTTGTTTGTAATATTGTTTTGCATTAACAAAAAAAAAACATATTTTTAACCTATGTTTATGAAAAAACAGGAATTTTTCCAAAAATTTCTAAAGTTGTTTACGATAAAAAAACTTCAAATTAAATTGATTTTTGATTGATACTTTGCTTGTCTACGGGGGATTGTTTGATTGTTTGTATCCAATGAACGTAAAAACGGCTGAACCGATTGGGCCCAAATTATTTGTGGCACCTTACATGGTCCAAAGGAATTAAGGTTTATGACTGGTCAACAAAGTTAAACAGGTTTCCACAAAAAATGTCGAAATTTAATTTTTTGAAAATGCACCAATTTAAACTGCAGAGAAATCCGCGAAAATTTGAGAATGATTGAAAATGACCACATTTATAGTTGAAAGCTAAGCTTGTGAAAAGGAAAGATGGCCGCGTAGCGCCCTAAAAGCTGAGTATCTTCAAAACTGAATAAGTACTTACAATAATGTTTAATGCAAACCTCCAAACATTCACAGATAAGAGTAGATCTCACATCACATCTATAATCCGTAACAAACATCCCCCCCTCCTATTTAAATCTTTTCCGGGGGGTGGGGGAGGGCCTGAATACCCCTCATTAACCTTGTTTTTCACTTACAATGGCGAGGGGGGTCCTTCTTTAAAGCTCCACAAATTTTACGCCCCTGAACATCATTCATCAGATTACATATTTATTTTCACACAGACCTACACAGAGAGAAGATTTTGGAACAGAAAAAGAATTGAAAAATAAAATTTGTTGATTATTTTATAGCGTAGAGATGTAGACAGAAGATAAATTGTGTGATATACAGGAATGCAAACTATAATGACGACCTGAAAGATATTTAAATATAATGTTCGGACGGCTCAATTGTGTTTTCTGCTTTAAAAATATGTTTATAATTCTAAGCGATTTACAAAGAAAAAAATCGCTGCAGGACCTTGGCTGCAGGTAACCATAAATGTAAGGAAAATGACCAAAAAGATTCCGTACAGTCGTCTCTGAATTCTTATCCTTTGTGGACAACCCTGTGGCCCTGTTAGCAGAAACTACAAGAAAATGAGGGTTTTACAATTCTCATCTATTCAAATATAAACTTTGTGATGGTTCTCACATTATTTTCAACACGGTTAAAATAGATTGTGTATTATTATAAAAAAATAAAAAAGTTTATTCCCAGCTTCTTATAAAATTGTCTGAGCTATTTTTATCTATTTGTAATTGTATTAAAATCTTTATCGTTTTATCTATATGTAATTGTATTACAATCTTTATCGTTTTTGCAAATAGAGAACGTAATCTTAAGTAAACTCCAATGGTAAGGTGGCATATACGATTCACAATGGTACCCTTTACACCTTTGTCAGATCAAGGTTGAATGAAATATCCTAAGTTGTATAGATATCAACGCTTTTTAACAAAGAAAAACGCCGATATCTTCCTCATAGTTTACTGTTGAAAAATTCCTTAATGTAAGGGTTACACAATTTTCTTGTTCTTTTCTTTGTTTATTCAAGTTGTTTAGTTTGTATTATTTACAGTCCCTTTAAATATGAGGATAACTTGAAATTACGCCTATAGTCCCTTTAAATATGGAGATAACTTGAAATTACGCCTACAGTTCCTTTAAATATGAGGATAACTTGAAATTAAGCCTACAGTCCCTTTAAATATGAGGATAACTTGAAATTACGCCTACAGTCCCTTTAAATATGGGGATAACTTGAAATTACGCCTACAGTCCCTTTAAATATGCGGATAACTTGATATTACGCCTTTAGTCCCTTTAAATATTGGGATAACTTGAAATTACGCCTACAGTCCCTTTAAATATGCGGATAACTTGAAATTACACCTACAGTCCCTTTAAATATGAGAATAACTTGAAATTACGCCTACAGTCCCTTTAAATATGAGGATAAATTAAAATAACGCTAACAGTCCCTTTCAGAACAAGATTTTTTTTTCAATTGTTTGGTAAATCAGTTTGAATGCAGTTTCTGTCTCTTTTCAGAGCGTTGTGCCCCTGACCTTGGCATTTTTAGGATTCTCGGCATTTTTAGAATCAAATATGTCCTAAAAATGTCAAAACTATACATATATCTTTTAAATGGAATTTCCTCCCTGTCAAAAATATGATGAGGCGAGGATAAAAAATATATATTTACAAAAGAGACCGTTTTAAACTATTTTATGCCCAAGCTAGGGCGTTTGAAACAACAAAACATAATTTTATGGAACCAATACGAATATGTTTTTTCGTTTGATCTATTTCAATTATACATAGACCTTTAAAGGGTCCGTATATGCATAATTTCACGTAACCCTTCATTTGTAGATTGTCGTGTCCTTGACAACGGTTCTGTTTAAACCTCTGACTGATCAACGCTTGTGATTGTTGTATACTTGTTTTTCAACCTGTTTTATATTTAGAAATTTGCTTTCGCAGAAAATAATTATTTACTCGAGGTTCACATACAATCCAGTTTTACGTTCATTCGGACACTATTTGAGAGATAAACCCACAGAGGTCTCTGGTCTCCATGATAAGTGCATTGAATAGAGCATTGTGTAATTATAAGTGACCCTCTCTAAAACGATTTACAACGGTACCTTAATCTCATCATCATAAATGTGGTAGATACTTTCGTTTTTCTGACTCCAATAGTGTTTAATTCTGAACATTTCTCCATTGATTCTTATGAGCAAGAAATGTGCAGGTCATTTTTGCAGAGAACCCGCAAGTGAAAATAAACAACCTAAATAAACAAAATAAAGAAATTTAATTCATACTATGATCAGACAAAGCATTGTCATCTTTGCTTGAAGAGACACTTGAAATTACGCATACAGTCCCATTAAGATTGTAAGATATACAAATAAAATGAGTTGAATGGTTTGTAACTAAATGTGTCCTTGGTCTGATTATATTCTAGGATCCACACACACTTGGCACAATATCATCATTATTGTTTGGTTAGATAGTGTTGGACCAGGAGCACCGCCAGATTCTTCATCAGTCAAGTGTCATTTAACCAAATCAAGTAGAGGGGGACAGGGGGGGGGGCAGATGCTCAAATTTATCCTCCAGCTTGAAATATTTTACAAGAAAAGACAGTTTCTAGCCTGACTTTGCACTAGGGTTAACACTAGACTAAGTTACAAGAAAAATGTTCAGAACAGGAAAATCTGGAAAGTTACCAAATTACAAAAAATTTAATTCAAAAATCATTATCTTTTAAACTTTGAAAATTTAGATTTTAATTTAATATGATTTTTTTTTAAGTAGATGGAGGATTTACATCGAACTTTACAGAAACATAGGATAGTAAAATCGTACAGTGGGACATATAACAAAATAATATAAAAGGCGACGGTTAGATTCAAGTTGTATTTTTAAATACTCCAATGCTTATGAAACACAGCAATTGTGCAATATACACAGACCTGTTTCACAATTGGTAAGTTTATTTTTATTTTAAGTAATCGATAAAATATTTGATTTATAATAACATTATTCGAAAAAATGTTTGAAGATATCTTTTTTGAATTCCCAGCAATCATTTTACATTTTACAAGCTTTGAAATCTAAAAAAAAAATTAAACCGAAACCTTTTTAAGATTGTTGATTGCCGAAATATTTTCGATTAGTAAAGCCTAGTGTTCACCCCATGTGTTCCTGCCTGGTGTGGTGTTAGTTCAAAAATTCTCTCACGCTTTTTCAAAACTTAAATTCAGGCTTTGACGGAACTACGCGAAATTATACTAATTTCAAGAAATTATTCTTGAATTTAGAATTTAATCAGAATTAAATATTGACATATGTTATTTTTCTTCATTTTATATTACAATATTACAAGGAGAAATTCAGACTAAAAAAGGGGAGAGATAAAGAAAATTCTAAATAAATAAAAATAAAAATACACAGGAAACGACTAAAAGACAGTGGACAAACCTAAGAAATCTAATTAAATAAGAATACACAGGAAACGACTAAAAGACAGTGGACAAACCTAAGAATTCTAATTAAATAAGAATACACAGGAAAAGACTAAAAGACAGAGGACAAACCTAAGAAATCTAATTAAATAAGAATACACAGGAAAAGACTAAAAGACAGTGGAAAAATCTAAGAAATCTAATTAAATTATGAAAATATTGTTCAACGTAGGAAATGATTGTAAAAGAGAAGTGAAGAAAAGACAAGGAGACCTAGATATAAAAAATTAATAAAAACATAAGTGAAAAGAAGAGGGAAAAGGAAAAAATAGGAAGAAAGAGAGAGGAAAAGAGAGAGGAAAGAAAGGGAAAGAGAGGGAAAGAGAGAGGAAAAGAGAGAGGAAAGAAAGGGAAAGAAAAGGAAAGAATATGGAGAAAGAGAGAGGAAAAGAGAGGGAAAGAGAGGAAAAAGGGAAAGAGAGGGAAAGAGAAAGAGAAGGAAAAAGAGAAAGAGAGGGAAAGAGAAGGAAAGAGAGGGAAAGGGAGAAAAATACAGGGAAAATAGGAAAAGAGAGAAAAAGAGATGGAAAAAGAGGGAAGGAGAGAGGAAGAGAGGAAAAGACAGAGAAAGAGCAGGAAAGAGTGAGAAAGAGAGGGAAACAGAGAGAAACAGGAGGAAAAAGAGGAAAAGAGAGGAACAGATATGAAAAGAGGGGAAAGACAGAAAAAGAGGAAAAAGAGAGAGAAAGAAGAAAGAGGAAAAAGAGAGGGAAAGAGGGAAATTATTAAGATAGTCGCCTAGTTTAGCCTAGTGGGGGGTTGAGTCTTACTTCAATCAAGGGAACTGTCCTCTAGTAGCTAGTAAACCATTTATCATCAGATAGATAGATACACCAGATAGATAGATAGATAGATATATAGATAGATAGATAGATAGATAGATAGATAGATAGATAGATAGATAGATAGATAGATAGATAGATAGATAGATAGATAGATAGATAGATAGATAGATAGATAGATAGATAGATAGATAGATAGATAGATAGATAGATAGATAGATATACAAACAGATAGATAGATAAATAGATAGATTTATAGATATATTTATAAATATATATGTCGATATATACATATAAAGAAATATAGAAATATAGATAGGTAGATAGATAGATAGATATGATACAAGAAAGATTAATGTGAATATTTTTATCAGATCAACAAAATATTTTTTAACATCTAGATTTTTGAACCTTTCAATATCAAAATGGCCCAGGAAAGATGTATGATAGAATCATACAGAGATGGAATTAACTCATTGTTAAAGGGACAGTAAAGGAAAAATGAAAGGGGGTATAGAATTTTCTAAATTTTACATATATGAACTTTCGTATAATTTTAACACAGTTTTATATCAATTTCTCGAGACAGAAACATCAGATAAAACTTTCATGGGTCGCGATCAAGAGCTAAAGTGATTAGCTTTCAGCCTATACCCCCTTTCATTTTTCCTTTACTGTCCCTTTAAGCTGAACATTATTTATCTTAATTTGTGCATGAAAGTAAATGGTGGATTTATGAAGCTTAGACACAAAACTACCAAAAAATTAGTAATTAAATAGACAAAAAGTAAAACATTTATAAATACGAAAATAAATTGATAAATATGGAAATAAGTAGATAAATAAGTAAATAAATAGATAAATAAGTAAATAAATAGATAAATAAGTAAATAAGTATAGATAAATAAGTAAATAAATAGACAAATTAGTAAATAAATAGACAAATTAGTAAATAAATAGATATATAAGTAAATAAATAGATAATTAAGTAAATAAAGAGATAAGTAAGTATATAAATAGATAAATAAGTAAATAAATAGATAAATAAGTAAGTAAATGGATACATAAGTAAATCAATAGACAAATTAGAAAATAAGTAGATAATTAAGTAAATAAAGAGATACATAAGTAAACAGATAGACAAATAAGTAAATTAATACAAAAATAAGTAAATTAATAGATAAATAATTATATAAGTATATAGATAAGTAATTAGATAAGTTAATAGATAGATAACTTATTTCCCGAATAGTTAGTGAAGGGTTAACACATTGAAGCGTGGTAAGTATCTCCATACAAGATTATAATTGGTTACAACCATATACTAGGATATGTCAATCAAACTAGTCGTTCCGCATAGATAGATAGTTAGATAGATTTACAGTTATTAAATAGATAGAGAAATATACAGATAGATAGTTAGATAGATTTACATTTATTAAATAGATTGAGAAATAGACAGATATATAGTTACATAGATTTACATTTATGAAATAGATAGAGAAATAGACAGATAGATAGTTAGATAGATTTACATTTATTAAATAGATAGAGAAATAGACTGATATATAGTTACATAGATTTACTGTTATCAAATAGATAGAGAAATAGACAGATATATAGTTACATAGATTTACATTTATTAAATAGATAGAGAAATAGACAGATAGTTAGTTAGATAGATTTACATTTATTAAATAGATAGAGAAATAGACTGATATATAGTTACATAGATTTACATTTATTAAATAGATAGAGAAATATACAGATATATAGTTACATAGATTTACATTTAATAAATAGATAGAGAAATAGACAGATATATAGTTACATAGATTTACAGTTATTAAATAGATAGAGAAATAGACTGATATATAGTTACATAGATTTACAGTTATCAAATAGATAGACTAACAGACAGAGGTACAGATAGATCAAGTATCAAGCCAGACGACTAGACAACTAGACAACTTTTAAGCTTGACATATAAACAATTATGAAACCACACAGAAAGCCAAGAATTAAGCTAGACTGATAGCCCAAGTATTAAGCTAGACAGTAAGACAAGCTAGACACGTATCAAGCTAGACAAGTATCAAGCTAGACAAATATCAAGCTAGACAAGTATCAAGCTAGACAAGTATCAAGCTAGACAAGTATCAAGCTAGACAAGTATCAAGCTAGACAACTAGAAAGCTAGATAAGGTAAGTAGGTGTATTAGTATCCTGTATTCCTGTATTCCCCCTATGGACTAGACGGGAAGGAAAACTCCAGATGAAAAATGATTTCTTCCCTCTAATACCCTTCCCTTCCCTTCCCTTCCCTTCCCTCTAGCATAAGGGAAAGTAAAGCACTGTAGTTGCATGACAGTACAGGCAAATTGTTCACAAGCTCCCGATCACAAATTATGGTGCACCTTTGTTTTTCATGCAAAGGGAAGTCGGAAGGCAAGGAGGGAGGGGAGTAGGGGGAGCAGAGTAGGGGTAGGGGAAAGAGAAGCGCGATTCCTAGAAGAGAGGTTCAATATTGTTAGAGGGAGGGACATGTTGATTTTTGATTTAGCAATTTAAAATTTCCTAATTATCTAAACAGTTCAACAATTTGCAGACCATATGCGGATCATTATGAAAAGAAAAAAAACTTCACAGCTCCTCATGGAAAAACGTTAAAAATAAAAATTGTCTGGGTTGGATTTCAGTTTTGAGAATGTTTTAGGGGGATGGGNAGGGTATGAACGGTTTAAGGTTTCTAATAAGTCCTCTGATAAAATGTGATTGGCATTTCCTAAAAAAAAGTTTAATTTTGAGAATCTTTATTTTTCCCCCGCTTTAAGATATTATGTCCCAAACTGTTTCTAAAAGAAAGCTTCTTACTACTATGTATTAAGGATTTTTGAAATGTTAAATCAAAATTGTACTATTTATTGCTATTGTTTGTTACAATAAAGAGTAATGATCTGTTTTCTATAAAAATGGGAAAATCTTAAAACAATTTCTACGATTTTGCAAAAGGCCAAAAGTGACAAATCAATTTAACCAGATAAAACTGAAATGGAATTAAAATAGTTATTTAATTACTTTTCCATGTCTGTTTAGGGTTATGAGCACAATTCTCAATTTAACCCTGTGTCTGCGTATAGATGATGGAGAAATCCTTGTTTTCCAATATTGTAGATTTTGAGAGGGAACAAGACGATATCGGTTTGAAGAGGGTATTTAACTCTTTATATTGAGAGTCTTATGAAATGTAGGGTACAGTCCCTTAATGCACGGGGAGGTTGTAATATCTGAATGATTTGTTTGAAATTAAATTGATTTTTTTATGATCCGAGTCGTGGATTGCAACTTTCTCAATTTGGGTGGATGCTACGTCATTCAGCATAAGTCGTTTTAAACAATTTTCTTGTTATAGACGCAGCAGATAGAAGTAAGATTAGTAGCGATCAAAAGCGCTTATTTTTCGCCTTATGCCTACACCCCCTTTAATTTTTCGCGAACACTCCCTTTAATGCCCGGGGAGAAACTATTATAAATAATGAGGACTACAGGACGATAATCGTTTAAGATTTTTAAATTTGACTCTTTAGGATTCATAAGCCTTTCTCTTTCCCATCTTTTTCCCATTTTCCTATGTCTAGTAATTTGCCTGCACCCCTATTCACCCCTTTTCATCCTCAGCCCCCTTCCGACTCATCCAACTATCCCCTTTTCTCCCCTACTTCCTCCCCTCCTAGCACCCCAACTGCTACGCCCCCTTTGACAGTTCATTTATTAAACCACGTCATATTACTCGTCTAACCTTGAACTAGAATACTAGACAGCTAGACATATTGATAGTAATCCAGTTAGACAGCTGATATAATAGATAGATAGATAGATAAATATATTGACAGTTATGCAGCTTTAGATGACATGAAAAACAGGCAAGATAAATATATGAACATACTTGGATGGAATGCAAGTTATGACAAGATAAATAGATATATAGATATATATAAATAGATAGATAGATATATAGATATAAAAATGTATAGATATATAGATAGATAGCTACAGATAGATAGATAGATAGATAAATAGATAGACATTAAACAAGTATATACCAATTTAGAAAGTTAGAAAAACAACTAGCCAACTAAACAATTAGACACCTGACTAGAAAAATAGACAGCTAGAAAGCTAGATAACAAGACAGATAGAAAGCTAGACATCTAGACAGATATAAATTTAGACGATTAGAGAGCTAGAAAACTAGACAACAAGACAGATAGAACTGTAGGCAATTAGACAGCTAGAAAGCTATACATCTAGACAGCTTAAGATAATTAGAGACCTTGACAGCTTTACAGCTAGAAAATCTAACAAGCAAATAGAAAGACAGTTAAACTGCTAGAGAATCATGCAAATTGACAGCTAGACATACAGACAAATAGACAACTAGACAATTAGACAATTAGACAATTAGACAATTATAGAACTAGACAATTAGACAACTAGACAATTAGACAACTGGAAAATTAGACAACTAGACAATTAGACAACTAGACAATTAGACAATTAGACAATTAGACAATTATAGAACTAGACAATTAGACAACTAGACAATTAGACAACTGGACAATTAGACAACTAGACAATTAGACAACTAGACAATTAGAGAACTAGACAATTAGACAACTAGACAATTAGACAACTAGTCAATTAGACAACTAGACAATCAGACAATTAGACAATTAGAAAATTAGACAATTACAGAACTAGACAATTAGACAACTAGACAATTAGACAACTAGACAATTAGAAAATTAGACAATTACAGAACTAGACAATTAGACAATTAGACAATTATAGAACTATACAATTAGACAATTAGACAACTAGACAATTAGACAACTAGACAATTAGACAATTATAGAACTAGACAATTAGACAACTAGATAATTAGACAATTATAGATCTATTCAATTAGACAATTAGACAACTAGACAATTAGACAACTAGACAGCTAGACAATTAGACAATTAGACAACTAGACAATTCGACAGCTAGACTATTAGACAACTAGACAATTAGACAACTAGACAATTAGACAACTAGACAATTAGACAACTAGACAATTAGACAACTAGACAATTTGACAAATAGACAATTAGACAACTGGACAATTAGACAACTAGACAAATGGACAATTAGACAATTAGACAATTAGACAATTAGACAATTAGACATTTAGACAATTAGACAATTAGTCAATTAGACAATTATACAACTAGACCATTAGACAACTGGACAAATACACCACTAGACAGTTAGATAGCTAGAAATTAGACAACTAGACAATTAGACAACTAGACAATTAGACAACTAGACAATTAGACAACAAGACAACTAGACAACTAGACAATTAGACAACTGGCCAAGTATTACACGGCTAGACAACTAGACTACAACAAAATGTGAAAACACCAATTAGGCCACAAACAAAGCATTTCTGCAAAATTTGCATATTTTTGAATCTGACGCAAAATTGGCAAAATTGCGAAACTTGGAGTTCCAGGAAATGCCAATCATATTCGGCATGTTGCTTGTAATTAGAGACATGACACTTTAAAATTTGGTCTTGTTTGTCTTGTCAAATTGTAAACCCGATATCAGCAGTCCTGAATAGCGTCCAATATTGTAAACCAGATTTCATTTAAAACAATTTTTTTGGAAAATTAAAAAAATCGTCTTTGGTTCAAGTTAGCTTGCAAACATCTCTTCCTACTGCATCTCCGCGCTTGTGTCTGTATTTGTCAAATTGTATCATTTAAAAACTATAATTAAGTTAAGATTGAAAACTAAATTTAACCTTCAGATTGTCATTTTCTGGTGTTGATAGTTTTGTAGTTTTACCCTATAGGTGAATGATAAACTTACATTTTTAGTGCTTTTTTTGTAAAACCTTTTCAGATTCTTTGAAAAAAAATAATTTTTTAAACGTCGTCTATATATATAAAAGAATGATTCATACCTTTAGATTTTCATTTTCTAGAGTTTTTGCTCGTCTTTACACAGTTTTATCTATAGGGGAATAGAAAGCCCTACTTTTTGTTGTTGTTGTAAAAATTTTTTGAAGAATAAGAATATAGAATATTTGAAAAATAAATAATATTTTAAATGTCGTCTACATAAATGGCGGTAGTCGAGTTTTCCTAACTCGGGTTTAAACTAAATGTGAAATCTTGATTCCGGCACATTACAACATGTTCAACATGCAATGTACATTGTACAATATATGTGTTTCGACGCAGATATTGTAAACAAACAAAAGCGTACGGGGGAGGGGGGGGGGGGAAGAAAGCCATTTTCTATCTCCTGTTTGGGTTAAAATGGGGTGGCACCCTTTTACATTAGAGGTAGTAAAAAATTTGAAAAAAGTTCATTCTTAACATTTTGTTATGCAAGATGATGAATAAAAATATTAGATCCTAGTTCAACATGTAACTCTGCTCTTTTTGGTTTTTATCTTAGCTTTTTGTTTCTAATCTTTCTGCAAGAATAAAAGTACTCAGATTGTTTTCATGGGCAAATTTAAATCGTCTCTGAAGTCTCATCCTTTGTGGGTAACCCTGTATGTTAAGTATACATATAGTCCACTATACGTCCAATAATTACTATTTCCCTTATACATATCCCCCTTGGAACACCTACATTCTCCCACCCCCTATTAAATGTTTTGTTCTATACTTTTAAAGTATCTGTACTGAAGTGTAAAAGTATCTGTACTGCAGTGTAAAAGTATCTGTACTGTAGTGTAAAAGTATCTGTACGGAAGTGTAAAGTATCTGTGCTGCAGTGTAAAAGTATATGTGCTGCCGTATAAAAGTATATGCACTGCAGTAAAAAAAGTATATGTACTGTAGTGTAAAAGTATTTGTATTTCAGTGTAAAAGTATTTGTACAGCAGTATAAAAGTATCTGTACAGCAATATAAAAGTATCTGTACCGTAGTATAAATGTATCTGAACTGTAGTATAAAAGTATCTGTACTGCAGTATGAAATTATCTGTACTGCAATGTAAAAGTATCTATACAGCAGTATTTGTTCGGCAAAAAAGACTTCTTATTAATATTTTGAAAGCTTTAGAAAATTTCTGGCATTCAAAAATCAAAATTTTATGTTTTATGTTTTTTAATTTTATCAGCTGATCCAACACACCTTGTATGTCACACAAACAGACAAACACACGACCGATTCTGAACAAACGCATTCGAATCCATGCTTTTTGTTCAACCGGTATATTTGAATAGAATACTCTGATACCCTCCTGTATACAGGGTGATACAAAATCATAAATATTTTTAAATTGTTTTTGAATATTTTTGAAAATAAAAAGTTTAAAATATAAATTTTGAAAAAATTGGGAAATATTTTTAGATTTTAGACACCCTTTACATTTTTGTTACCTCGCGGTACATTTATTCAAAAATCAAAGTTTTTTGATTTGTAAACTTGAAAAGAATATTTTATGGTCGCTTTGAGGCCGTTAATGAACTATTATACAGACTCAATGTCTGTTTTTGTTACCTTGCCTGTCCGCTGTTAATGCTGTCACATACAACTGTTACTATACTGCTGTTATATTCAACTGTTTCTATACAGCTGTTATACCCAACTATTAATATATTGCTGTTATATCTAACTGTTACAGTACTGCTGCAGCTGCTTATAAGCTACTGTTTAATCCCACTGATGCAATACTACGGTTATATCTAACTATTAATATACAGCTGCTATATCCAACTGCTACTATTATGCTGCTATATTCAACTGTTACTATATTGTTGTTATATTCAACTGTTACTATATTGCTGTTATATCCAACTGTTACTATATTGCTGTTATATCCAACTGTTCCTATACAGCTGTTATATCCAACTGTTAATGTATTATATTTTATATTATATATCCAATAACTGTTATATCTTACTGTTACAATACTGATGTTATATCCAACTGTTACTTTACTGCTGTTACATACAATTGCAAGTAACCTTTGGTAAAAAATTATCAGTAAATTCCTTTAATACGTCCTTAACAAAAATTTATCTCTGATTGATCCACTGGTTCTTAAATCTTGTAGATTCCTCCCATGGTTCTTAAATCTAGTAGATTCCTCCCATGGGTCCTCAATCTAGTAGATTCCTCCCCTGATACTGAGCAAAAAGTCTGATCTAAGCCATTAAATGTTCTTTGACTGGATACGTTTAGAAGATGATCCAACCAGATAATAATGCATACAAGAACCAATACTAGACATAGTGATGCATTTTATACAACATGATGCATTTATACACAATCAAACATATGGACAACTTATCCTGCATCAAGGTTTAGTCAATAATACATATTTTTAATCAGCTCTATGTTTAAGCAACCTTTGATGCATTTTCAACATCTAGATTTACATATGATCCATTTTACATCTGGTTGTATATACTAGCAACCAATGTTACATTTATACTAAAGGTGTATGTATTAGCAACCAATTATACATTTATACATCTAGTTGTATAATGTATATACTAGCAATCAAAGATACATTTATACATCTAGTTGTATATACTAGCAACCAATGTTACATTTATACTATAGGTGTGTATATTAGCAACCAATTATACATTCAAACATCTAGTTGTATAATGTATATACAAACAATCAATTATACATTTATACATCTAGTTGTATATATTAGCAACCAAAGTTACATTTATACATCTAGTTGTATATATTAGCAACCAATTATACATTTATACATCTAGTTGTATATACTAGCAACCAAAGTTACATTTATACATTTAGTTGTATATACTAGCAACCAATGTTACATTTATACATCTAGTTGTATATATTAGCAACCAATGTTACATTTATACATCTAGTTGTAATTATTTGCAACCAATGATACATTCAACTTTAAGTTATCTATGTAGTGTTTTAATGTAATGTTTTGTGATGCATTTACACATTCAGTGATACATTTAAACAATTATTGATGGATTTATATATTTATTGATATATTTCCACATCAGGTCAAGTTTTTTAGAATTTAATAATAAAAGCAAGGTAATAATAATGAAATCATAAAAACATTTGTCAATTAGTTTAAAGAGGAAGAAGAATAAGTATTGAATGAAGGGTGGATAGAAAGGATGATATTATGAATGAATTGATGAATAAAAGAAGAAGATTGTTCCCCCCTAAATTTCTATATTTATTTGACGTTTAACGAGCAGTGTTGGAGCTCATTTATTCTCTTTTATACCGTCTATACTGGCGTAATGCGTACACTGCACTTATTTATGCAACAGTATTAAGGGCAAGGTCACGGATTAGTCAAGGTCATGTACTGGCTCAGTATAGTACAATACTGGGACAGTACAGTACAATACTGGGACAGTACAGTACAATACTGGGACAGTACAGTACAATACTGGGACAGTACAGTAAAATACTGGGGCAGTACAGTACAATACTGGGACAGTACTGTACAATACTGGGACAGTACAGTACAATACTGGGACAGTACAGTAAAATACTGGGACAGTACAATACAATGCTCGAACAGTACAGTACAATACTGAACAGTACAGTACAATACTGGGACAGTAAAGTACAAAACTGGGACAGTAAAGTACAATACTGGGATTGTAGTATAGTTCAATACAATAAATTACAGTGAAATAAAATACAATACAATAAATTACAGTACAATATACTGTAATATAGTACAGTAGAATACACTACGTACAGTACACACCACAGTTCCGCCCGGCTAATTTTATAACGCGCTGGGTCAACCACATACTGTGTACACTAGACAGGCTGGGTCAACCACATACTGTGTACACTAGACAGGCTGGGTCAACCACATACTGTGTACACTAGACGTGCTGGTACAAGTAAACACTACACCAGGCAATCATTGTACTTGTTCGGATCATGCAACTTTTAAACTTCCTTGTAGAGCTTGTTGCCCCTTTAAATAAAATAAGTACATAAATCTTTCAGAAAAATTTCACCCCTCTGAGATGCCAATTTTTGTCTAACATGAGTTTTAATGATCAGATTAACTTTGCTGCAATTAACATTTTTTTGAGAGGAGTTGGTTTTTATATCCCGCCCCTTCAAGGGCGGAGCAACCCGGGCTGCAGGCGGTTTAGGTTTTGTGGATGGGCGTGTCCCAGGCAAGGCGGGGTTTTATAATAAAGGTTGGCTAACAGAATTTGATAAAAAAAATTGATGAGTAAAATACGGAATGCGGATTTTAGATAAAATTAGAAAAGATAACATTAAATCAATGAATTTCTTACAATAAATTTACAAAAGTTTAAAACTTTAAGAAGTGGTCATAAAAATGCTTTTAAATAAATAACAGAATGTTAAAATTTCTAAGAGATTTTATCAAGTATTGACAAACCATATGGTAAATTTGTTGAAAACAAATTCTAAATTTGATAATTGTGAAAAAAACGTTTTAACTTGCAGAACACATTGCTATTTAAAAAAAAACTTTTTGGAGAGTCATATAATTTTCATATATATATGTTTGTTTGTGTCCAATAAACATCAAAATAACTGAACCGATGAGGCCAAACTTTTTTTGACACTTGATATGACCCCAGGGAAGGTTTATAGACGATCAAAATTGAAAATTTTTGATTGAAAAAAAGATCTTCTTGTCCGAATTTTGAAAATCTACCAATTTAAAAAAACCGCGAAACTTTTGTTTACGATAAAAAAATGGCAGCTTGAAAATCTATAATTAAACGCTTATATTGCTTTATGGAAGAAAAGGTATTCCCTCGCTGTATTTCCGTCAATATTTGAAAGTACAAAATAATAAATAAGAAACTTTTATTCATATAAATGTCAGACATAAATTTTGGACTTTACTTTGAACGTTAATAGAGTTTAAGGATGACACAACTAAGTGAGAAATAGACATATAGGTAGATAGATATAGTCCTTAATAGAAAATGACTTGAATAGAATAGAATATTATAGATTTAATACATGTTGTCTATGTACAGTGTAAGGTCCCGACAAAACACCTTTTTGCGCCATATTATCTAACTGACAGCTTGACAGGGCTGACGTTCTAATAACGTTTGATATTCACATAAAGGAAACCTTTTATAGCTCCAGGGATAAATATAATGTCACAAAAACAAATTTTAAAAAATCTAAGATTTTAATTTATTATTTCATTTAATTTTCAGAATAACTTTTTCCTAAAGCCCCCTGTTTTTTTAAAAAGAAAAGTTGCCTTTTAATATAACACTTTTTTTACGTTAATTGTGGGGGATAGGGGTTGTATAATATATTGTTAATTTTTAAATTTTTAATTCAATTTATTAAAGGGGATTTAAATGGGGTTTAAGCTTTGTATTTTGCATTATAAAATAAGATTATGGTTAAGCAGGATGGATAATATTAAATCAATATTTTTCAAATTAGAAATTTTCTTGGATAATGAAATTATGCATTGTGTTCTGGCTTCCCGGAAATGCAATTTCGTGATTTTTTCCCTAATTTTTTTTGCGGATTTTACACGAAGCGCAAGAGTAATTATACGGCTCCAAATCTCAACTCATTATGCATGACATGCCCTGCAAGGGCTGTCATGCAGGCATTGCTTTAATATATACTTTTCAGGCAGAATACTTTACCTTGTCAAAATAAAGATCAACTACAGTGTGTCAAAATAAAGATCAACTACAGTGTGTCAAAATAAAGATCAACTACAGTGTGTCAAAATAAAGATCAANTCCTACCTAGTTCCCGGATCCTACCTAGTTCCCCGATCCTACCTAGTTCCCCGATCCTACCTAGTTTCCCGATCCTACCTAGTTCCCCGATCCTACCTAGTTCCCGGATCCTACCTAGTTACCCGATCCTACCTAGTTCCCCGATCCTACCTAGTTCCCCGATCCTACCTAGTTCTCCGATCCTACCTAGTTCCCCGGTCCTACCTAGTTCCCCGATCCTACCTAATTCCCGGATCCTACCTAATTCCCGATCCTACCTAATTCCCCGATCCTACCTAATTTCCCAGTCCTACCTAGTTCCCCGATCCTACCTAGTTCCCCGATCCTACCTAGTTTCCCGATCCTTCCTAGTTCCCAGATCCTACCAAATTCCCCGATCCTACCTAGTTCCCCGATCCTTCCTAGTTCCCGGATCCTACCTAGTTCCCCGATCCTACCTAATTCTCCGATCCTACCTAGTTCCCCGATCCTAGCTAATTCCCGGATCCTACCTAGTTCCCCGATCCTACCTAGTTCCCGATCCTACCTAGTTCCCCGATCCTACCTAGTTCCCGGATCCTACCTAGTTCCCCGATCCTACCTAGTTCCCCGATCCTACCTAATTTCCCAGTCCTACCTAGTTCCCCGATCCTACTTAATACTTTATATATATACTAGCCTGGGAACCCAGTGCTGCCCAGGTTTCTAAAAGTTACTCCCTGCCGTTTACCCGCACTTGAACGATTTTACCGGGAAACATCGAGGGACTGTATATAATAGGAAAAATGAAAGGGGTATAGGCTGAAAGCTAATCACTTTAGCTCTTGATCGCGACCCATGAAAGTTATATCTGATATATATATGAATTTTCGTATAAATTTGACACAGTTTTATATAAATTTCTCGAGACAGGAACATCAGATATAACTTTCATGGGTCGCGATCAATAGCTAAAGTGATTAGCTTTCAGCCTATACCCCCTTTCATTTTTCCTTTACAATCCCTTTAATTTTCTCTATTAAGGTCAACTTACTCAACTAAGCTGAAAACATTTCCGTGCGTCTCCCGATTACTCAATTTTAAATGTGAGGCAAATCGGGTTCTGCGTTATGATCGGACAAACAAACAGACAGACAGCCAAACAGAGATTTCATATTAAGCGCGGAGTTACAAATAAATTCAGCTTAAGTAACCTTTAATTGACACAGGAAATTAAGGTTTGTAACCCTCCCCCTCTCTCCTTCCCATCATCATTTTACCCCTACCNCACACCTACCCCACTCCACGCCCGCAACCCATCCTCCTAGAATACATATCCTTCACACCTACCCCACTCCACGCCCGCAACCCATCCTCCTAGAATACATATCCTTCACACCTACCCCACTCCACGCCCGCAACCCATCCTCCTAGAATACATATCCTTCACACCTACCCCACTCCACGCCCGCAACCCATCCTCCTAGAATACATATCCTTCACACCTACCCCCCCTCCCCTCCACGCCCTCAACCCATCCTCCTAGAACACCACTATGTATTTTCTAAATGCCTCCTAAAGCCACCTATGCTGAACTTTCCTTATAAATTCCCTATGAAGGCTCCAATTAACTCTAAACGTACCTCCCCATAAACCCCATATTTTGAAGGCCCCTATCCTAAATGTCCCCTGAAACCCCCCTAATCTAAAGCACCATATTCTGTCCCCCTAAAACTCCCCTAATTCAAAGCCCCTCATAAATATCCACCAAAAACCCCCCTTATCCTAAATCCTCCTATCCTAAATATCCCCCCTATCCTAAAGGCCCCTAAACCCCCTTAATCTAATACCTTCTATTCTAAATGTCCCATGAAAAGCCCCATATACTGTATGTCACCCAAAAACTCCCTTACCTAAAGCCCTCTATCTAACATGAAGTATAATATCCCCCTGTCTGCTGCGCCCCTGCTGGGCGAAACACTGCTAAATTATAATTCTCAAATTTCCCGCCCAGCACATTAAAAAATAATAAAGCACTGAGGGGTATACCCTTGCAGACCCTTTATAGGTTTACTTTGCTACATTCATTAGCAGACATGTACCATAGGTTGGTTGGATAGTTGGATAGTTGGATAGTTGGATAGTTGGATAGTTGGATAGTTGGATAGTTGGATAGTTGGATAGTTGGATAGTTGGATAGTTAGATAGTTGGATAGTTGGATAGTTGGATAGTTGGATAGTTGGATAATTGGATAGTTGGATAGATGGATAGTTGGATAGTTGAATAGCTGGATAGTTAGATAGTTGGATAGTTGGATAGTTGGATAGCTGGATAGTTGGATATTTTGATAGATTTTTGGGATAATTTGCGAGGTAAAATCAGAGTCCAAGGCGATGCAACACTTTATAATCGACCCAATCTTGAAAATTGATAACTTTTTTATTGCAGTCTGGATCAATGTGAGTTGTTTAGTTTGGTAGTTCGGTTGCAGTTGTAGAAAACCGTTCAAACGATTGGTTTATAAAATGGTTAGACAGTCCAGGTAGTTTTGGTGAGTAGGCCCCCTAAAATCCCCCCCCTCTATGTACTGAATATAGCAGGCTAGATAAAAACTAAGGCTAGGTCGGAATGAAAACTGAGATAAGATGTCGTGACATGAACAACCATACTCATAGATGGGTAGAAAGATAGATAGATAGATAGTAAGAAAGATAGATAGATTGATAGATAGATAGATAGATAGATAAATAGATAGATAGATCAGATGAATAGATAGATAGATAGATAGATAGATAGATAGATAGATAGATAGATAGATAGATAGATAGATAGATAGATAGATATATAAACAGATAGATTTATTTAAATATCCCCTAAAATGATTATATTTTATAAATATAGGCCTGGTAATGTTTCAAGATTTTTTTATAATAAAGGTTGTTTTTTAAAAAGCAAAATCTTTTTGATTGCTATAAAAGAATATTTATTCTTGGTTGATTGTTTTCTTAACTGCAAAATTATGTACAAACTAGTTTTCAAAATTATTTGAAGTACCAAAATTCATGTTGAATTACCAAGAGGTGTTTATTAATATTGTTATATAATTAGCTTGTTATGTACAGAACTATTTTACGAGATAAATAATGACTTTTATATCTTAAAACATCTAAATATATTTATTAATACGATTTATTGAAAAGGAGCAACTATAATTGAGCATTTGTGATTATTTCTATGGAACAGACATTTTTGACATTTTCTCGTGAAAAAGGGTTAATATTGTCCATAAGACTAGTGTCAACCCCACACCTCCACTAGCCTACAAACCAATAATTTATAGCTAGGAAAGAATAACTATTACTTATGACCCGTCAAATTGCCGCCAAAAACATTCCAGTACCTACGCGGGACAAAACAAGAAAATCCTCCGCGTAGACCACATCGAAAATCCACCAAAGTCGAGACAGTACAGAATAATTGAGAAAATCTCCCGACCCCTCCCCCTGGAACAGCTGACACACGAATAGAGGAAAGCCTACAACTATAGACATCTATCGGTCAGATTATTTGATGGCTTAGTTTGGCGGGATGACTATGCGGCGGTGACCGGGCAGTTTATGAATTGACAAGATATATCAATTTTATGTCGAAGCGATGAAAAACACTTTTACGTCGAACTCGATATTGATTAATTGTTCAATAATTTGAACAAATATGTCTTCGTTCATTTAAACAGTGTAGTCTTTATGCACTATAAAAATGACAATAATCTGATTGAAATCAATTAACTCATTATTTTTGTGCTAATTTTTAATGAAATAAAAGAAAAGACAATAATAATAATAATAACATTAATAATAATAATAAACTCAATTCTGATCAAATTTTGCTCAACAATATTAAATAAAAAATAACATGATTTTATTAGTTAGATAGATTTATATATATATATCTATAATTTTATATAATTTTATTGCTAGTTTCTGAAAGAGGATGAATATTGTTAATATGAAGACAGTTATACAAGAAGTAATTAAATATGAAAATTGGCTGGTAGCTCTTAAATCAAGAAAACTACTTTAAAAAGATTATGTTGTTGGTAAATTAGTTTTATTTTAATTTATTTTGAATTATTGTTTGTAACATTTGTTTCGAACCGTTAGAAACATAAAGCACAATGATGTAGTCTTACAAAAAATAAGTCTAAAAATAAATTTTTTAATATATCAATATTGTTAATATGTTAATATTGTTAAACCAAATGTTTTGTAAGCTATTACGAACAACATTTTGATTAAAAAGTTGATTGTTATTTAGAACTTAAATTCATAATCAATAATGGGTCTTAAAGAAATTTATATAAAACTTCAACAATAGAGCTCCTTCTCCTATTTCTCCTCTTTCCCTTTCTTCTCCTCCTTCTTTTCCTTCCCTTTCTTCTCCTCCTTCTCCTCTTTCTTTTCCTTCTCCTCCTTCTTTTCCTTCTCCTTTTTCTTTTCCTTCACTTTATTCTCCTCCTTCTCCTCCTTCTTCTCATTCCCCTCATTCCCCTCCTTATCTTCCTTCTTTTACTTCTTTTCCTTCTCNCCTTTGCCTCCTTCTCTTCTTTCTCCCCTTCTTCAATTTCTACTTACTTCCATATTTATCCTAACTCTACTCTTTCTCCTTTTTCTTATCCTTCTCCTCCTCCTCCTCCTTCTCCTCCTTCTCCTCCTTCTCCTCCTTCTTTTCTCTGGTTTTAATATTTCCCTCCTGTCGTCGCTTGCCTTTTCCCGCCTAATACTAAACTAATTTAAATCCTAATAGAATTTATGTGGGACCACTGTGCTCTGTTGGATACAGAAGGAGAAGATAGATAGATAGATAGATAGATAGATAGATATATATAGATAGATAGATAGATAGATAGATAGATAGATAGATAGATAGATAGATAGATAGATAAAAAATAGTTAAATTGATTGATAGAATATAGATAGAACGCTAGATAGAAAGATATTGATAGATAGTTGCAAATAGGTTTAGAAAGATATATGTATTTAGATATATGGTTTTTAACTTAACATTTTGTTTAAATAGATATGTAGCTTAACTTAAGGTATAAGCTTTTAAGTGAATTGTTTTTAATCGAACATACCACACTATTAGGTCACTTGAAAACTACCTACAGACACATTAACCTCCAATCTAAAGGAAATTAAACCTAGAAACATTTTGGATGTGGTTTTAATCGATTTTAACAGTTTTACCATAGTTGTTTACTGGCTGTTAAATTAAACTATCAAAACATATGAAATAGGAGGTAGGAGGTTGGAGGCAGGGAAGAGGTAGGAGGTAGGAGGTAGGAGCTAGGTAGGAGGCAGTAGGTAGGAGGTAGGAGGTAGGAGGTAGGAGGTAGGAGGTAGGAGGTAGGAGGTAGGAGATAAGGTATGAAAATCGCAAATTAAAAATGAATAATTTTAGAAAAGATTTAGTTAATTATATTGCACTTGTTGTATGCAGTGCTGATATTTGTTAGTTCTAATTATATTTTACGGGAAAAAATCCAGTTTTACGCTTCTTAATAATAGTTAGTATATGCTACCGGGTTACTAGAATAGAACATCCACCTTAAAGGGATTGTAAACGAAATTCAAGACGTTCCATCAAAACTAAAAAGTTTGGAAATTGGGGTTTGGTGAAAAGATTCTTTTCTCCAACGCTATGGTTTTTTTTTAATGCTCTCATCATTTTGAAAAAAATCTAAGGTCTAAGGTTATTTTTAAAAAAAACTTAAAAATGGATGAGAATGGTTTTTTATTCGTGAACAAAATTATGTTCTTTCTCGATTTTGCTGGAAAAATTATCAACACTTGGAAGAAAAACAAAGATATCTCCATTATAATCTGTTCAGCTGGTTTAAAAGGCTTCTATAGAAACAAACGAGATTATAGTATAGAGGTTAAAGAAACCAACGAGGTTATAGTAGAGAGGTTATAGAAACCAACGAGGTTATAGTATAGAGGTTATAGAAACCCTTTTAAATATTGTAAACAATCTCTTTATTGTTGATGATGTAGGTTGTATGGAAGGAACTGTAGATTAACGAACTTGTATAATATTGTGAATGTATGATGTACATTGTTCAAACATAGGTTTAAACTACCCCCGCCAGTAATTACCCACGTTTACACACTTTTTCATCATAAAAAGAAGAAAGCAAAGTGTTCCATACTTTTTGATTATAGATAAAATTATAATTAGGATTTTAGAACGTGAAGCCTTCAACACTTTTAAATATTGCTTTCAAAGTCATCAATGTTTTTCTCCAAGTCAAGTTAACAAAATTTCAAAGATTTTCTTACATTATTTGTGGTGAATTTCCTTTTTAATTCCGAATTAAAGGGACTGTACGCGTAATTTCAAGCAGTCCTTCATGCAAAGTTTCCGATTTACAACGGTACCCTTGTCTTTGCCTTTGTCTGTCCGTGTATGAATTATAAAGTAACGTTTATAACATTGAAAACCAATTATTTTCAATCGGGGTTACTCTACAAAAATACTGCAGGAAAACATAAAAGAAATATAAGAATTACAAATGTTTAAACCTAGAAATATGACAATATGTATCACATTATTTTTCAGATAAAGGTTTCAATGGTACCGTTGTGAATAGGGCATTGACATCTTTGCATGGAAGGTCACTTTAAATTACGCTACCAGTCCCTCTTAATAAAGGTATATAATAAATTTATAACGTGTATGGAAAACGTGTTGAGTCTTGAAATTGCAATCAATGAAAAAAACTGAAAAGGTAGGGTTCGCCCCGAATGTTTAAAGAACATATGAATATCAATATTCGTTCTGCATTTTTATATTAGCATGTAGTATAATGATTGACAGAGAGGGAGAGGGGGGTCAGAGGTCAGAATTGGGAAGGGGGGGATAGGGAGGGTGGAGGGGGGTCAAAAGTTCGAATGGGAATATTCAGGGGCGAAGGATATGCGTTCTAAGGATCATGGGGTCGAATTTATTCTTAGGGGCGCTTTATAAAAATAAATTTCGTAGGTTGCAATAAAAAATTCTTAATTCTTCTAAAAAATTAATTTAAAATTTCCTCGTTTATTGATTTAAAATTTTTAGATAATTTAATGTTTTGAATTTTTCCGTATTAATCAATATGGTTTTCTAAAGTAAATAAAGTCTAAAATGTAAAAGCTCTAAAAAGTTAAAACCATAAAATTTGGAAAAGAATAGATTTGTTGTAAGCCGGGGTCATGTTGGATAAATCCTTAAATTTAAATCAAATGGGAAGGCATAAATATTCATATATAGGAAATTGAACCATCTCCTCTCCCCCCCCCACTCATACTCTGGGGGGGGGGGGTGTCAGCATACACATATTGTAACACTTTCTCCTCAAAATACACTGCTTTCTTTTTCTTATTTCTCGTATTTGAACATATTTCGTTTATAAGGTTTTTAAGGGTTTTTTTACATCCCTCCTTCCAATTATTTCTGTCCCCGTTTCCTGTATTTTTTATTTTTCTTCTTTTCCGATCCCCATGATCACCCATGGTAAAAAAATTGTTTATTAGAAATATCAGAGACGTGAAGCTTTTTCTATTCTTTCTAATTCTTGATTTTCAGTCGAAAAAAAATTATGTTTTTAGGTTACCTTCTATTCTGTTTAGTTATTTTTAGTTTTTTTAAAAGGAGTTTATTAAAAGAGTTTATTAAAAGGAGTTTATTGAAAGTCTATTTCTTCCCAATTTATTTTCTTTTTTAATATTTATAATTAATCATTTTGCTATAGCATAATAAAAAATATGAATGGAGAATGAATGAGATTTTTTTATTTCATGAATTCTCAACATAAAATGACCCCAGGACTGTATGTGATCAATATTGTGGACTGTATGTGATCAATATTGTGGACTGTATGTGATCAATATTGTGGACTGTATGTGATCAATATTGTGGAAAAGTGTTTAATTCTAAAAATTATTTCTTAATTCCGCCACTTTTAAAGAGAATCCAAATTTAAAAATAATCCATTTTCAAAGAAAAAAACATGATATCTCTCTTATTCTTTATTATACAAACAGCTTAAGGGAACGTCTATACTATAGATCCTTTAACTCCCTGAATTTAATTCCTATTTTTGTCCCTAACTCCCTACCCCTTACACATAAAACATTGAACCTACCCGCTACTGTCCTCTAGATTGTGTATAATTTGGCGGGGTATAGTTGGATAAAAACTTGACAAAATACAGTTCATGGATTTTAATCGACCCTAGTTTATAACAACCAACTTGCAATCTTTAAAATACATAAAAATATTCTAGAAATATCTCTAAAAATACTTTATGATAAAAATCATGAATTGATATTTTAAAGGAGACAAAGAGAAAACCTATTCGATGTAAAATCTAAAAATCTATTGCCTTATTATGACAGATATTAAAAATCTTCTTAAAAAGTCCTTTACTTTTTTAGGAAAAAGATCCTTGTTTATAACTTTAATTCAAATCTCGATTTGTCGCTAGTTTTATTCGACTTTAATCAACTTTTTAAATTTCAAATGGTAATATTAGACATTTTAAAACCTATCTTTCACTTTTTAGACATTTATCTATCCGTCTATATATTTGTCTATCTTATCTATCTGTCAATTTATGTATCTATCTATCCATCTATCTATTCATCTATCTTTCCATCTATTTATCTATCTATCCATCTATCTATCTATCTATATATCTATCTATCTATCTATCCATCTATTTATCTATCTATCTATCTATCGATCTATCTATCTATCTATCTATCTATCTATCTATCTATCTATCTATCCATCTATCCATCTATCCATCTATTTATCTATCTATCTTTGCATCGCTATCTAACTATGTTTCTATCTACTGATCCATCCATATGGTTTGATAAAATACAGAAGTAGTCTTGTATATCCTACGGAATTTATTGTGATTGGAAAAAAGAGTTAAGATTTTAGAATTTTACAATGCTCCAGCGGATAGCAGAGAAATTGGCTTTAAAATTGAGGTTGTCGTATACGGGTCCCAGGGGGGGGAATATTATGAAGAAAAATTCCTGTTCTGAGTTTCAGAGAATTTATGAACGTTGTCAAGAAAAAAAGGAAATACACAAAATGGAGGAATCAAAAACAAAGGAATGTAATTAAAGGAAAAACTGAAAAATAAACCTCCATCACGAAAAAACAGCAAGTATGATTAATATACAAATCCAAGATAGAATAAGATCAAAGAAAAAAAAATCCAATTCTGGATTTTGACAAAATCTGTTGGTTTCCTAAATGGTAGAAATCTTGAGTTGAAGAGAATGTTTTCAAGAAAATAGAGAAAAATAAATAACAAAAAATGGAGGAATCAAAACAAAAGAAAAAGATAAAAACTTTTTTTTAAAAATAACTTTAAATTTCCCAAATCACTTAAAAAACAACATAAAAGTATGATTAATATACAAATCCAAGATTAAAAAACGAATAAAAAGTTTTGCGATCCTGAAGTTTGACAAAATCTGGTGGTTTCCAAATTGGTAAAATCTTGAGTTTTACAACGCGCATGCCATTGTTGAAAGAAGGGTTCGCTTAAAATGAACATTTACAGCTCTGCACACTTTTAGATAAATAAAGCTTTAAAGAGTCTCACAAAATTAAACAAAATTAAACAAAAATGTTATTTTTTGTTTGGCATTAATTTTACAATTTTAGCTAAGTTTGTCAAACATGCCAAATTCCCTAAATGAATATTGAACAATATAAAATATTTTTTGGGTCGTTATTTTTTTTGAGACACCCTTCATATCTGAGATTAACAAAGCAGTTAGAGAACAGTTACAGCCACCAAAATTTCGGCGGTTATCAGGTTGCAAAAACCTCGGTTACAGCACTTCATACATTTTGCGGAAAAATTTGCAAATCTTTAGCAAATATTTCGTTCATTGCACTTTCAGTACTCTTTAAACCCATTCATTGTAATTACTTTAAAGCTCTGCTTTGTTCAATGAATATTGAGTAGCAACATCATTGTGGCAGGATTTTTTTTAATAAGTTGACAAAGGAACCGAAAACTTGCCTCGACCTCTAAAATCTTTTTCTTTTTAGTTGTTTATATTTTGCAATTTTTCTCACCTAGGCATTTAGGGCGCCTCACATACATCTATCAGCAACAGTTTTAGCATTTTGATGTAGCTTTCAAAGGTTTTTTTTCGTAATTGAAAAATTTAAAATTTTGAAGATTTTCAATGTAAACATTTTCCGTTGAATTATTTTTCTTTTAACCAACCATTAAACTTCCCTGGGGTCGTATTTATATAGACAAGAATATGGGGATGAAGGGTTAAAAAAGTTTTATTCTGTTAAAAGGATGAAGATGGGGGGAGGGTATTAATATTTTCTTGATTTTAATAGTGTTTAAGCACGAGCCATAAATGGTGTTCTGAGACTAAGTCTATAATACTAAATTAGATTATTAAATACACTTTCATATATATAGGTTCTACATGATATGTAATCATAAGTGGATCATATTAAAAACTGTAGAATGTAGATAAACAGAGATAGATAGATAAAAATATAAAGAATACCAGGGTTTAGCACGCAAAAGACGCAGCAGCATGTAATACTGGAGTATGCTGTGACTACATGGAGCTTTGATGCATGGAGCCTTGATGTATTGAGCCTTGCTGCATGGGCCTTGATGCAGGGAGCCTTGCTGCATGGAGCATATATGATGCATGAAGCCTTGCTGCATGGAGCATTGATGCATGGAGCCTATATGATGCATGGAGCCTTGATGCATGGAGCGAGTTACATGTAGCTTAGGTGCATGGGACCTTGATGCATGGATCCTTGATGAATGGAGCTTAGGTGCATAAAGCCTTGATGCATGGAGTCTTGATGCAAGGAGTCTTGATGCATGGAGCCTAGATGCATGGAGCCTAGATGCATGGAGCCTTGATGCATGGAGCCTTGATGCATGGAACCTTGATGCATGGAGCCTAGATGCATGAAGCCTTGAAGCAATGAGCCTAGATGCATGGAGCCTTGATGCATGGGGCCTTGATGCATGGCGCCTTGATGCATGGAGTCTTAATGCAAGGAGTCTTGATGCATGAAGCCTTGATGCATGGAGCCTAGATGCATGGAGCCTTGATGAAAGGAGCCTTGATGCATGGAGCCTAGATGAATGGAGCGTAGATGCAAGGAGCCTTGATGCATGAAGCCTTGATGCATGGAGCCTGGATGCATGAAGCCTTGATGCATGAAACCTTGATGCATGGAGCCTAGATGCATGAAGCCTAGATGCATGGAGCCTAGATGCATGGAGCCTAGATGCATGGAGCGTAGATGCATGGAGCCTAGATGCATGGAGCCTAGATGTATAAAGCCTTGATGTATGGAGCCTTGATGCATGGAGCCTTGATGGCCTAGATGCATGAAGCCTAGATGCATGGAGCCTTGATGCATGGAGCCTTGATGCATGGAGCCTAGATGCATGGAGCCTAGATGTATAAAGCCTTGATGTATGGAGCCTTGATGCATGGAGCCTTGATGCATGGAGCCTAGATGCATGAAGCCTAGATGCATGGAGCCTAGATGCATGGAGCCTAGATGCATGGAGCCTTGATGCATGGAGCCTAGATGCATGGCGACTAGATGCATGGAGCCTTGATGCATGGAGCCTAGATGCATGGTGTCTTGATTCATGACGCCTTGATGCATGAAGCCTTGATGCATGAAGCCTTGATGCATGGAGCCTTGATGCATGGAGCCTTGATGCATGAAGCCTAGATGCATTAAGCTTTGATGCATGGAGCCTAGATGCAATAAAGCTGGATGCATGGAGTCTTGTTGCATGGAGCCTTGATGCATGGAGCCTTGATTCATGGAGCATTGTAGCATTTGACGGCTTGATGTAAGGATCCTTGTCGTATGGAGCCTCACAATATTGGTGCCTAACTTAAAATGCAGCTTGCTCCAGAAATGAAACATGCAGCTGAAAAATCGTATTTAGCAGAAATGTAATGTATTACCCCAATTTTAAATTGCATCAAATGCACGAAATTAATCTCAATTGAAATTTAATTAAATATACGATATAATTATTTCTAATTAAAAGAAACTTAAATTAAAAACATTTTTACTTTCATACCTTCTAAACTCTGAGTTTTAATACTTTTTCCAGAATTAAAAGAAAATACTTACCTTACTCAAAAACTTTATAAAACATATTTTATCATTCTTATAATTCGCGTTTTAAACGTTTAAGTTATAAATACGCCCCATTTCAGGTTTTGAACCATAGCATAACAAGTCCGAATTGTAGAAAATTTGTAAAAAAAATCCTATTCCTTTCTAGTCTATTATTTCATAACTATTGGGGATAAATAAGTGCGTTCGCCAAAACGCATCCTCTTTCTGCACAATAGAGAAGAACATCGACTTTGTTCTTTAAATAGAATTATAGAAATTAAGCGCGTGTTGACCGTAAGTTTTAGGAGACTATCCTTTTAATTTCAAATGACCTTTGTTAAAAAGAAAGGCATTCCAGATACACAACAGTACCCTTTACAAAGAAAAGCATTCCAGATACACAACAGTACCCTTTATAAAGGGAGGCATTCCAGATACACAACAGTACCCTTTATAAAGAAAAGCATTCCAGATACACAACAGTACCCTTTATAAAGGGAGGCATTCCAGATACACAACAGTACCCTTTATAAAGGAAGGCATTCCAGATACACAACAATACTCTTTATAAAGAAAAGCATTCCTGATACACAACAGTACCCTTTATAAAGAAAAGCATTCCAGATACACAACAATACCCTTTATAAAGGAAGGCATTCCAGATACACAACAGTACTATTTATAAAGGGAGGCATTCCAGATACACAACAGTACCCTTTATAAAGGGAGGCATTCTAGATACACAACAGTACCCTTTATAAAGGGAGGCATTCCCGATACACAACAGTACCCTTTATAAAGGGAGGCATTCCCGATACACAACAGTACCCTTTATAAAGGGAGGCATTCCCAACAGTACCCTTTATAAAGGGAGGCATTCTAGATACACAACAGTACCCTTTATAAAGGGAGGCATTCCCGATACACAACAGTACCCTTTATAAAGGGAGGCATTCCCGATACACAACAGTACCCTTTATAAAGGGAGGCATTCCAGATACACAACAGTACCCTTTATAAAGGGAGGCATTCCAGATACACAACAGTACCCTTCAAAAAGGGAGTATTCCCGATACACAACAGTACCCTTTATAAAATGAGGTTACTAAAAACTAGGCCTACAGTCTCTTTAACAATGTGTACTGAGTACGTGCTTTGATTGTATCAGAAAATACATAAGTTTGATCAATTAACAACATTAAAGGTTAAATCTGATTACAATTGTACCGGCTGCAACATGGCTTCATTTTTAAACATGGTGGCAGGGAAAATTTTTCATTTTTTATACAGGGTGGTAAGGAAAAAAATAAATTCGAAATACAATGATAGAGAAGAATATTCATGTTTATGCAGGGTGGCGAGGAAAAATTTTCATTTTATGCAGGGCGTCAAGACAAAATTTCCTTTTATGCAGGTTAGCTAGGAAAAATATTCATTTTATGCAGGATGGCAAGGAAAAATATTTATTTTATGCAGAATGGCAAGGAAAAATATTCATTTTATGCAGAATGGCAAGGAAAAATATTTATTTTATGCAGAATGGCAAGGAAAAATATTTATTTTATGCAGAATGGCAAGGAAAAATATTTATTTTCTGCAGAATGGCAAGGAAACATATTAATTTTCAAGTTGGGTGTCAGGGAAGAATACTAATGTTAACACTAGGGGGGCAAGAAAAATTAATATTTTAAAACAGGGTGGCAGAGAAAAATATTCTATTTTATGCAAAATGGCAAAGAAAAATATAAATTTTTAAACAGGGTGAAAAGAAATCCTTTTTATGCCAGGTGGCAAGGAAAAATATTAATTTTTTTCTCGGTGGCAAGGGAAAATGTTGTTCTATCTATCTATCTATCTATCTATCTATCTGTCTATCTATCTGTCTATCTATCTGTCTATCTATCTATCTATCTATCTACCTATCTATCTATCTATCTATCTATCTATCTATCTATCTATCTATCTATCTATCTATCTATCTATCTATCTATCTATCTATCTATCTATCTATCTATCTATCTATCTATCTATCTATCTATGTATCTATCTATGTATCTATCTATCTATCTATCTATCTATCTATCTATCAGATAAGATTATATACTGGCCTGTTCTACTAAACGATCCTAACACTAATTTAAAGCCATGTAACGGCAGCACCATATAATTATTATACACCAACTATCTTCCTATCTTGCAAACCTACCCATCTGTCTATCTATCTATTTTTCTATATATCAGGAACTATCTTGCTATCTTGCTAACCTACCTACCTATCTATCTGTTAAATCTATGACTAACTATCTTACTATCTTGCTAACCTACCTTTCTCTCTAGCTATCTATTATAAACTATCTTGCTATCTTTTAATCTACCTATATATCTTTATATCTATCAGCAGCTATCTTCCTATCTGTCTAACCTGCTAATCTATCTATTTTGACTTGCTTTGTCTTGTATTGCTAGTAAAAATGAATTTAAATATAAACTTATCTTGCTAACCTATCTATCTATCTATCTATCTATCAGTAACGGTCCTGCTATCTTGCTAACCTAAATATCTATCAATCTTTCACTAAAACTATCTTTCAACTTGCCAATTTAACTACTTATTCATCCCTAACTACCTATCTATCTTTTTAGGTATTTATTTAGCAATCTTATAATCTTTCCATTTATATCTTTCTATGTACATTATCTTATAGTTTTGCTCCAATGTTTGGTGTTAAGTACATTTTACCAAGTTTTTAACTAAATTAACTTTTTGATAAAAACTCTCTTTTGTTATCATTACACTTCATAATTAACTTTCCCTGACAATTTAGGGAAAATAATTACTCAAAAAACTTAATTTCAGTAATCATTCATTCATTGCATTAACTTTTCAAGATTCTTAAGTTGTTTACGTTGTTTACGTTGTTTACATTGTTTACATTAAGTTTACATTGTTTACATTATTTACATTTAGTTTACATTGTTTACATTAAGTTTACATTGTTTACATTAAGTTTACATTGTTTACATTAAGTTTACATTGTTTACATTAAGTTTACATTGTTTACATTATTTACATTTAGTTTACATTAAGTTTACATTGTTTACATTATTTACATTTAGTTTACATTGTTTACATTAAGTTTACATTATTTACATTGTTTACATTAAGTTTACATAGTTTACATTATTTACATTAAGTTTACATTATTTACATTAAGTTTACATTATTTACATTAAGTTTACATTATTTACATTAAGTTTACATTATTTACATTAAGTTTACATTATTTTACATTAAGTTTACATTAAGTTTACATTGTTTACATTAAGTTTACATTGTTTACATTAAGTTTACAATGTTTACATTATTTACATTTAGTTTACATTAAGTTTACATTGTTTACATTATTTACATTCAGTTTACATTGTTTACATTAAGTTTACATTATTTACATTGTTTACATTAAGTTTACATTATTTACATTAAGTTTACATTGTTTACATTAAGTTTACATTGTTTATATTAAGTTTACATTGTTTACATTAGGTTTACATTATTTACATTAAGTTTACATTGTTTACATTAAATTTACATTATTTACATTTAGTTTACATTGTTTACATTAAGTTTACATTATTTACATTAAGTTTACATTATTTACATTAAGTTTACATTGTTTACATTAAGTTTACATTATTTACATTAAGTTTACATTATTTACATTAAGTTTACATTGTTTACATTAAGTTTAATTTGTTTAAATTAAGTTTACATTGTTTGAATTAAGTTTACATTGCTTGAATTAAGTTTACATTGTTTACATTAAGTTTACATTAAGCTTACTTTTTTGCATTTTGTTTACGTTGTTTACATTAAGTTTTTTAGTTAAGTGCAAATAATAAATACACTCGACGACATTTGATTATCAATAGAAAAATAAAGACGACGAGAATTCCACTGTTTTCTGGTTCTCACTGTATACTCAAATTATCTTTTGCGGTCGACAATCCACATGCACAAGGTTTAAGCTGAGCACATTGTATAACTTAGCTCTAATTAGTTTTCTAACAAGGCGATACTTTGTATATCAAGTAATATGCTTGTTTATTCTTATCAAAACATTCGATCTGAGATTAATCAATCAATCAATGTTTCTTTGTATTACAGTTGCTAAAATTTGAACTAGGAGAACAATAAGATTAAGATTTTCTGATTACCTTTAAATTATGGATCATAATTAATAATTTGCGGCATTCATTCGACAACCTAATTTTTTATGAAATGATAAGTTTAAAATTCCCCTACACTGGACTCATGTCATTTCAAAAATGTGGGCTGCCCGTTTGATGCTTTCAATATTACTATTTGTTTAATAAAACCAAAACTGTCAAAATCTAAACGAAATAAGGTTACATGCTGCAATTTATTTCAGAGATCAAAGACTATCTTAGGACACCCTGTATCTGCATAAACTGTATCTTACCGATTATTCCGATTAAGTAAGACATCAAGGATGCGCGAGCAGTTTAGATTGAAGAGCGGAGACCACAACGCGCTGTTTGAAACCAATTTTTCATCCTGATGGTGAATGAAGATGAGCAGAATTTCAATATGTTTAGAAATATCCACAGCACAAAGAATTGTCCTTTGCTGTTGAAAACGGTCTTTCTAGCGTGCAACTTATAGATTTATATTCAAATAAAGGTTCGTCGTGCCTTCAGTTAGTTAGTTTTTTCCTCTTTTTTCCTCTATATTTTCCTTCAGTTGGTTAGTTTTTGCCTCTTTTTTCCCTTTATTTTCCTTCAGTTGCTTAGTTTTTGCCTCTTTTTTCCCTATATTTTCCTTCAGTTGGTTAGTTTGTGCCTCTTTTTTCCTTTTATCTTCCTTCAGTTGGTTAGTTTTTGCCTCTTTTTCCCCCTATATTTTCCTTCAGTTGGTTAGTTTTTGCCTCTTTTTTCCCTATATTTTCCTTCAGTTGGTTAGTTTTTGCCTTTTTTCCCCCTATATTTTCCTTCAGTTGGTTAGTTTTTGCCTCTTTTCCCCTATATTTTCCTTCAGTTGGTTAGTTTTTGCCTCTTTTTTCCCTTTATCTTCCTTCAGTTGGTTAGATTTTGCCTCTTTTTCCCCTATATTTTCCTTCAGTTGGTTAGTTTTTGCCTCTTTTTTCCCTATATTTTCCTTCAGAATCAAATTTTGAAGAAAAGATTAATTGTGTTTACACTATATTATATTTTGACTCTGATAGAAGATATGGGCAAATAAAAACGAACCAAAAATGATCCAAAAACGATGCAAAACGATGCAAAAACGATCGTTTTTGGATTTGTATTACATTTTTTTTAAGGCTAAAGATATTGAAAGATAACAATAAAAGCAAACCTTAACATAGGCATGTCTTATTAAAGTGTTTTATGGAATTTTTATTTAAAAAAAAAAAAATTATTTGTTGCTTACCCGAGTACGGTGGATATGTATACAGGGATACAGGGATACAGGGATACAGAGATACAGGTATACATGGATACAGGGATACAGGGATACAGGGATACAGGGATACAGGGATACATGTATACATGGATACATGGATACATGGAAATACGGGGATACAGGGATAAAGGGATACAGGGATACAGGGATACAGGGATACAGGGATACAAAATTTGTAATTAGTAAATATTAGGTTTCCTTCAAAACATCCTCTCTACTTTACAAAGTATTCATACAGAGCAGGATTCGTGGAAGATTATGAGACAATTCATAGATAGACATTTATAAGATATTTCATGGACAGGACATTTTATAGGCATTTCTATAATTTAAAGATAGATATTTCATAGACTCTTTTGATAGTTCTTGTTTTCATAAAAATATACTTGAATTAAATCAAGCTAAATCAGTTCAATTAGCTACAGCTAGTTATACTACTCTTTCTTCTCAAGTTAAACCACATTCTCAAACCTCTTATTCCTTTTAAAATCCCTGATTCAATTAACATTCTCTGATTTCAACTGCTAAAGGGTGTTAAAAAAAGGCTTAGTTATTAAAAGATCATAATGAAATTATTAGTACTGCATAGTTAACAAATTATCGGATTTAGTCAATCCTGTTCTGAATGACGGCTCTTTATCTCGTGGGAAGAAGAAGACATTTAAATATTTTCATGTTATGATATAGAGTTTAGTTTTACTTGTAACTTTTTAATCAAATTATTAAGTGTTTACTGCATGAACAATTACCGGGTTCATTGGACAAATCAAAATCATAATTAGTGTCTGGGAGTCGAATTCCTACTCCAAAGCTTCATGATGCTGAATGTCCAAAATATTCTTTATTTTATGAGGAGAAGAAAGAATGTGCTTAAAATTAAAGGCAGGCACATTCCAGCCTAATTTCTCTAGTAGGCACTACAGGCAGTATCAAGGCAGTATTAAGGCACTGCCCTGCCCTCATTTCAGGCAGTAATCAAATGAATAAAGCTAACTAGCTTTAGACGAAAACACAAAATTAACAAAATTTAAAACCATATTTTTTTAATTGTCATTTAATCAAATTCAAATCTTTTATTACCAAGCTATAAGTAAACAATTTGAAGTTTAACTTTGTAAGACACGTGATGAATTGTGTTCTAAAATCAACCTTCTGCCATACCCCGTGTTAATGAAAATGAAATTAAAATGGCCGACCATCCACCGACATACATTTGGATTGCTCGTTGAAGAGCATAATTTAAAAATCCATCAGGATACGATGTAGATTGCAGATCTAGATAGATAGATAGATAGATAGATAGACAGATAGATAGATAGATAGATAGATAGATATATAGATAGATAGATAGATAGATAGATGCTTAGAACTGCCCGTTTTTCATAGAACCTTTATCTATTTCACACTCCATAAAGCTTTTTTTACTTTTTTTAACATTACAATAAATCTATAATTTTTATTTCTAAAAGTTGTTAGTTCATCGTCGAAAAATACTAACAATCCACCACCTATTTACAGGGGCGGATACAGGGGGGGACATTCGCCCCCCTGACAGATTAATTTCAAGCTATTTGATTATTTTTTTATTGAATGGAAATATAATAATTAATATTTATTGTTAACGATAAATTCAGAATTAGAAATTTGTAAGAAACTAGACTTAAGTTTTAATATTGTTTATATCTATATAATGTTCCTTAATCAATACTCATTTATCAAAATTTTAAAAGTGTTCCTAATTTTCATGCATTTAAGTATAACTAGTAATTTCTTTTTGTTCTTAAATTTCTAATGTTCCTATTATTGTTCCTGTTCCTAATACTGTGTCCGACCCACCTTAAATCCCTGGCCGAATCCTTTAATTTTGTTCCTAATTCCTGAACAATCTTTTAATTGTTCCTAAATTCCTGTCCTAATCCTTTATTTTTGTTCCTAATTCCTGAACAATCTTTTTATTGTTCCTAAATTTCTGTTCTAATCCTTTAATTTTGTTCCTAAAAGTTAAAAATCTAATTTTTTAGTCTTTAGTCATTAATTTTGACTCTTTTTGAGTCTTTTAAGTCAAAAAAAATTTCGCCGGCGGCACGATTTTTTGTTCATAAAAAATCTTGCCCCCCCCCTCACTTAAATCCTGTATCCGTCCCTGCCAATTTATATTAAATATAGTGTAAACAATAAATATGTAACTTTCTTAATTTTTTCCTTTCCTTTTCGTTTTATTTCTATTTTCATATTTTTTTTTAGAATTGAGGGGGAATATTCCCACAAACTCTACTTTAAGAGGTTTTTAAATATTTTCTCCTGAAACGCTTAATTTTGTATGCTTTTGTTAATTTTATTGTTATTGTTTTTGTATATTTCATAAATAAATAAGTTTTTACTTTACTTTTACTAGATAGATAGATAGATATATAGATATACGTATATACAGGTAGAGAAGGACAGATAATTAAAGGATATTTAGGTTTTTTAAAGGATATTTTTAGAGGTTTGTGCCAATGTTTTTTCCTGTTTACACTAAAAATACTCTTCAAATCTTTTATAAAGTTTTAATAAAAAATGAATTCTCTGACATCGGGCTTAAAAATATGTGTTGTGTTTCAATGCTAGTGTTTGTGTCATCAGCCTGCTTTAAACTTGAATTGCTGCTGAATATTAAATTAAGTATTTTTACAAAAACAATCATTACGAATACAATGGGTTGAACTTATTCAAAATGGATTCCTATATTTTTAAACAGGGTACCGGAGAATTCATATATATTTACAATATGGAGAACTGCAAAAATATTAGAACCATTGAAAATACAAATAAAAAATTGAGTAGCATAGGTAAATTATCAATAAAGAATTCAAAAATAAAAGTAGTCAGGAAAGGTGCAAGATAAAGATTTATAAATTTTTAAAATTTTTTTTAATTTTTATGAAGTTAATGTTTTTAGATGCAGATGATTTCAATTACACAATTTAGAATGAATGGAAGTGAAATCGAAAAGATGATTTATTGTTAGCTTGCAGCACATATGATTTGACTGATATTGTGAATGAAGCTTCTAAACTTTAATTATATTCATATCGATAAAGAACATCAGAAATGTTATGAATTTTTGAAACTATTTGTAACATAGATAAGAATAAGGAAATAAATTAGAGTCGATAAAACCAAATTGTTGCTAAATACCTTTATAATTACTTAAAAATCTGGAAAATTCTTTTATTTGTATCACTTCATAGGGATCATACGGTTACCCGATACCACCTTCTCTATCCCCCCAATCCCCTCCCATGATCTGTAAACCGCATGCCCATATAGTGCATATAGCTATATCTCTAGAACGTGACTACCCCTAATGGTCAAACGATCACATGAAATATTAAAATGTCTTTTTTTGTCTGATTTTCTGCAAGTCTGTTCGTCTTATTTTCTTTTCAAAGGGACTGTTAAGGAAAAATAAAGGGGGACTGAAACATAAAAACTGTGGTGTAGGAATTATAGTTTTAAACAAATCATATTCAGCAAATATGCATTAAATGTGAAAATTACGATAACCCATTTCATATATATAAGTTTTTGTATAACGTTGACACAGTTTATAATTTCTTTCTTTAATATTTGTAGTTGTTTTTGTTGTTGCAGTTGTAGTTGTAGTTGTAGTTGTAGTTGTAGATGTAGTTGTAGTTTTAGTTGTAATTGTAGTTGTAGTTGTAGTTGTAGTTGTAGTTGTAGTTGTAGTTGTA
>NW_019402169.1:190893-202540 GCF_000591075.1 Eurytemora carolleeae
GGTCGGGTGAGTGAAGAAGCCCAGAAAGAAATTTTAAGGGGGCATCGGCAAAAAAGTTTTCTTGTAAAATTTTTTTTTTCTTTTTGAAGATTGAAGGAATGTAAAAAAATATTGGTCCTTCAATTTAGTATCGCTTACATTCCTTTTAGATTAGATTTAGAGTATTTGAGATGTCAAAAAAATGTTTGCTATATTGCACTATTCTGCATTTAAAACACAGAGGAACTGATACTCTTTCATCCTTTTATCTTTGCACCCAGATGTTGTGAACTTTTGATATTTCAAACTCCAATATATATCTGGACAATAATTTATCCAAATTTAAGAAATCATATATTAGCAATTAACAAATAATTGATGCAGTGATAAACAGAAAACTCTGAAATAGAAAGATGACTATTGTAATCAAGATAAAACTTAAAAAAGTCCAAAAAGCATCAGAAACAACAATCGAAGCAGTGAAAACAGGCCCATTTTACTAAATTAGTTAATTAATAAGTATCTAGTAAACATTTGCTTTATAACAACATCAAATAGTATTGCTATAAAGTCGTCTTCCTATTCCATTGTTTTCTGGTTATCACTGCATCAATTATTTGTTAATTGCTAATTTATGATTTCTTAAATTTTAAAAAGTTTCTTCTTTTTGCACATTTTCACTTCTTGTGAATAAGATTTTGTATAACTAATTTATTTTTTGTGAACACTTGCATCTTGATTTTATCATGTGCATTGTACAATAGTTATTTGTGTGAAACCTTGTATGTACTTTGTAACTCCATTTTATGTGCATGTGCAATAGTTCTTTGTGCAGATAACTGTAACTTGTATATTTGTGTGATTATGTCTTATTGTGCGTAATACGTATAGCAACTCTAGTATTCAATCAAGGGTTGGTCAGTCTTCTGTACTCTATCTAACTATCTATCTATTTATCTAACTATCTATCTATCCATCTATCTATCTATCTATTTATCTAACTATCTATCTAACTATCTATCTATCTATTTATCTATCTATTTATCTATTTATCCAACTATCTAACTATCTAACTATCTAACTATCTAACTATCTAACTATCTAACTATCTAACTATCTAACTAACTATCTAACTATCTAACTATCTAACTATCTAACTATCTAACTATCTAACTATCTAACTATCTAACTATCTAACTATCTAACTATCTAACTATCTAACTATCTAACTATCTAACTATCTGACTTTCTAACTATTTAACTATCTATATATCTATCTTTCTATCTATATATCTATCTTTCTATCTATTTATCTATTTATATCTATCTTTCTATTTATCTATCTATTTATCTAATGTTTATAGTGTTTATCATGACTCACTAATTACTAACCACGCTTCATTCTACTCAACCTTACTTAACTAACTTGGTTCATCTTCCTTTCTTTTATCCTTCTATCCTCCATTCCTATATCCTTCCACCCCCATCTCCTCCTTTCTTAAATCCCTCCATCCCCCTTTCCTCCTTTCCTATATCCTTTCATTCCCCTTTCCTCCTTTCTTATATCCTTCCTTCCCCCTTTCCTCCTTTCCTATATCCTTAATTCCCCCTTTCCTCCTTTCCAATATCCTTTCATCCCCCTTTCCTCCTTTCCTATATCCTTCCTTCCCCCTTTCCTCCTTTCCAATATACTTCCATCCCCCTCTCCTCCTTTCCAATATCCTTCCATCCCCCTTCCTCCTTTCCTATATCCTTAATTCCCCCTTTCCTCCTTTCCTATATCCTTCCATCCTCCTCTCCTCCTTTCCTATATCCTTCCATCCCCTTCTCCTTCTTTCCTCCTTGCATATATCCTTCCATCCTTCTTGTCTCTACTTTTCATCCTACTTTCCGTTATCTTTCCAACCTCTTTTTCTTTTTTCTTATTCTTTTCATCTTTCTTTCAAATATCCTTCATCTTTCTTTCCTATATTCTTTCATCCGTCCATCCTCCTTTCCTTTATCAATCTATTCTTTTTATCTTCTTTTCATATATCCTTCATCTTTCTTTCCTATATTCTTTCATCCGTACATCCTCCTTTCCTTTATCAATCTATTCTTTTTATCTTCTTTTCATATATCCTTCATCTTTCTTTCCTATATTCTTTCATCCGTCCTTCCTCCTTTCCTTTATCAATCTGAATAAATCTCTCTACCTATATTTATATTTGTATATTTCAGTTTTTAAACTTCACATTTTATTTAAAAAATAATTATACTAAACATAATGTTTCATGTCTCATATGACGATCCTAAGTAGTCAAAACTCTTTAAACTACCCTATATGTCTATATATTTATTCCTATCTGTTTACCTATCTATCTATCTGTGACATGCTACCTGTTAAATGAGTTAAATCATACCTATTTAAAGTTCTAAGACTACAAATGGTTGAGAAGTGACATTTAATAATGGTTCAATCTACAACGGTGTAAAATATTCTTTACAAAATAATTAATAAATAAAGTTTTGCATTTCTTCATAAAATGAATAGTTTTGATATTAATAATATCGGCTTTTTAAAGGGAAAAATAAATTCTTTATAAAATGATTCCGTTTTCACTTAATTTTGATTATTTAGGCATTATTATAACAAATATTACTTTGGTAGAAGTTAATAAAAAGTTGATATTCATTTTATGATATTTTACTATCTTGCGCTTTTCTTTATTAAGTGACCATTTGTTTATTCAGCTTTGGATTGTCTAGTTGTCTAGAAGCTGTGTCCAAGCTGTCTAATCTATGGATTGTCTAGTTTTCTAGAAGCTGTTTCCAAGCTGTCTAATCTATGGAATGTCTAGATGTCTAGAAGCTGTGTCCAAGCTGTCTAATATATGGATTGTCAACTTGTCTAGAAGCTGTTTCCAAGCTGTCTAATCTATGGATTGTCTAGTTTTCTAGAAGCTGTGTCCAAGCTGTCTAATCTATGGATTGTTTAGTTTTCTAGAAGCTGTGTCCAAGCTTTCTAATCTATGGATTGTCTAGTTGTCTAGAAGCTGTGTCCAAGCTGTTTAATCTATGAATTGTATATTTGTCATTTGTCTAGAAGCTGTGGCCAAGCTGTCTAATCTATGGATTGTCTAGATTTCTAGAAGCGGTGTCCAAGCTGTTTAATATATGGACTGTATAGTTGTCATTTGTCTAGAAGCTGTGTCCAAGCTGTCTAATCTATGGATTGTCTAGTTTTCTAGAAGCTCTGTCCAAGCTGTCTAATCTATGGATTGTCTAGTCGTCTAGAAGCTGTGCCCAAGCTGTCTTATCTATGGATTGTCTAGTTTTCTAGAAGCTGTGTCCAAACTGTCTAATCTATGGATTGTCTACTTGTCTAGAAGCTGTGTCCAAGCTGTCTAATCTATGGATTGTCTAGTTGTCTGGAAGCTGTGTCCAAGCTGTTTAATCTATGGATTTTATAGTTGTCATTTGTCTAGAAGCTGTGGCCAAGCTGTCTGATCTATGGATTGTCTAGTTGTCTAGAAGCTGTGTCCAAGCTGTTTAATCTATGGACTGCATAGTTGTCTAGAAGCTGTGTCCAAGTTGTTTAATATATGGACTGTATAGTTGTCTAGAAGCTGTGTCCAAGCTGTCTAATTTATGGATTTTCTACTTGTCTAGAAGCTGTGTCCAAGCTGTCTAATCTATGGATTGGCTAGTTGTCTAAAAACTGTGTCCAAGCTGTTTGATCTATGGATTGTATAGTTGTCATTTGTCTAGAAGCTGTGCCCTAGCTTTCTTATCTATGGATTGTCTAGTTTTCTAGAAGCTGTGTCCAAGCTATCTAATCTATGGATTTTCTACTCGTCTAGAAGCTGTGTCCAAGCTGTCTCATCTATGGATTTTCTACTTGTCTAGAAGCTGTGTCCAAGCTGTCTAATTTATGGATTGTCTAGTTGTCTAGAAGCTGTGTCCAAGCTGTTTAATCTATGGATTGTATAGTTGTCATTTGTCTAGAAGCTGTGCCCAAGCTTTCTTATCTATGGATTGTCTAGTTTTCTAGAAGCTGTGTCCAAGCTGTCTAATCTATGGATTGTCTAGTTTTCTAGAAGCTGTGTCCAAGCTATCTAATCTATGGATTTTCTACTTGTCTAGAAGCTGTGTCCAAGCTGTCTAATCTATGGATTTTCTACGTGTCTAGAAGCTGTGTCCAAGCTGTCTAATCTATGGATTGTCTAGTTGTCTAGAAGCTATGTCCAAGCTGTCTAATCTATGGACTGTCTAGCTGTCTAGAAGCTGTTTCCAAGCTGTTTAATCTGTGGATTGTCTAGTTGTCTAGAAGCTGTTTCCAAGCTGTTATATCTATGTATTGTCTAGTTGTCTATATGCTGTGTCGTAACTGTCTTTAATCAATGGATTGGCTAGTTGTCTAAAAGATGTGTCGTAACTGTCTATAATCTATGGATTGTCTAGTTGTCTAGAAGCTGTGTCGTAACTGTCTATAATCTATGGATTGTCTATTTGTCTAGAAGCTGTGTCGTAACTGTCTATAATCTATGGATTGTCTAGTTGTCTAGAAGCTGTGTCGTAACTGTCTATAATCTATGGATTGTCTAGTTGTCTAGAAGCTGTGTCCCAGCTGTAATTATAAAACCTGAAACTCTGTCTGAAAGTAAATAGATAATAACGAATGCTGGAAACCCATATAAGAATATATATGAACCTATAAACCCCAGCAGGAACACGCGCATGCACGCACAACCACAGCCGCAGACACGAAGTTTTCGTCACATGGAAAAAAAATTCCACAAAACTTTTATCATGACGAATTTACGCAAATATTTTGCTATTATTTTGCGAGTAATTATATATTGCGTAGACGGTGATTAGAAAACCAATTCATTACAAAACATCGCAAAATATTTGGTAGATTTGAATTCTATAGAAATTAAATTTACAAAATGTTTTTTATAACAAATACAGGAACCAAGTCAGACATTGACAATTTTATCCAGGGAGTAAAATGAAAAAATGAAAATCTTAAATAAACGGGAAATGCGCGAAATTTCTGGGAAACCTCTACGCGCGGAACTGGTTGGCGGCAGGAGTTTGGCGGCAGGAATGCAGTGCAGCGTTGAGGTCTCTTCTCCAACTCCTCTAGATAAGTCAATGATATCGGGTGTCATTAGACAGAGTACTTGAAATCTGACAAACTCAGGGGTGTGGCGCAGCGGTTACATTTACACGGGGGGCGGGGTCAGATCAGTGTAAAACCTCTATTAAGAAAAGGAAACCAATGATGATGATATTGTAAAAAGAGAGACATAGATTTTACAGGGTTACCCACAAACGATGAGACTTTATTGATGACCTAAACCTAGTTATTACCAGTTACTAAGCTTCTTTATGATTTGGTATAGAATTACACGTGTGTGATGGTAATCTATGATTTAAAAAATACTAGATTAGGAACCCAGCATTGCCTGGAGATTTTCCTTAAAGTCCCCCCTCACTCAACTTAGAACTTTGAAGCCAAACTAAGAACATACTCTTGGTTCCGTAGAGTTCCCCAATCAAAATTTGAGGCAATTCGGTCCAAGGGGTTTATGAATTAGTGTTTGTATAAAATGCCTTCTTTTTGAGCGAAAATTTTATGTTTTTTTAAAAAGAAAATGGTATTGAAGGTTTTAAAAGCTAGTTTTTGTAAGTTGAAATTTTATATTCTCATTTTGGAATTTGAAATCTCACTACCGCCAATACCACTGTTTGAAAATAAAAGTTGAAATTTTATATTCTCATTTTGGATTTTGAAATCTCACTACCGCCAATACCAGAGTTTGAAAATAAAAGTTGAAATTTTATATTCTCATTTTGGATTTTGAAATCTCACTACCACCAATACCAGAGTTTGAAAATAAAAGTTGAAATTTTATATTCTCATTTTGGATTTTGAAATCTCACTACCGTCAATACCACAGTTTGAAAATAAATGTTTGAATTTTTTTTTGGTTTTTTAATTTTGAAATCTCACTACCTTCAATACCACAGTTTGAAAATAAAAGTTTGAATTTTTTGGGGGCGGGTTAAGGTTGGAAATACAACGTTTGTATCCTGGGATAACATAAATGGATGGCAAAGAAAAGAAACACAGAATTAGATAGAAAAGATATAAAAATTCAAATTTGCGGAGTGGAAATAGGGAAGGGGAAAGGAAAGTACACGAGTGGGAAATAAAAGTATAGGAAAGGGGAAAGGAAAGTACAGCAGAGGGGAAAAGGAAAGGCAAAAGACAGGAAATGAAAGTACAGGATATAGGAAAAGAAAGTTCAGAGGAGAGGAAAGGAAAGTATAGGAGAGGGAAAGGGAAAGTACAGGAAAAGTAAAAGAAAAGTATAGGAAAGGCGGAAATGAAATTTCATGAGACAAGAAACCTTTAAAAAGGTAAAATAGTGTTAGAAATTATCCTACAAAAAAAAAGATAAAAAAGATAAAAACCCAAAAAATCAGGATTAGGGGAGGGAAAGGGAAATCACAAGAGAGGAGAAATTAAAATAAAGAAGAGAGGAAAGCAAAATTCAGGAGATGGAAAAAAGTATAGAAAAGGAATAGTGAAATTACGGGAAAAGTTTAAGTCAACCTTAAAAATCTTTTTAGAAATGAATCCTAATTGTGCAATGTTGACGGATTTACATTCACATCTGTCAGTTTATAGATTTCTGCATTTCTAGTAGAACCTAGCTATACTGGGGTCCCAATATATATTTCTAGTAGAACCTATACTGGGGTCCCAATATATATTTCTAGTAGAACCTATACTGGGGTCCCAATATATATTTCTAGTAGAACCTATACTGGGGTCCCAATAATCACGTGTAGATTTGATTATCATTCATAATTTTCATTTTTATTAGGACACCCTGTACCACGACTCGTTATGTTTATTAGGACACCCTGTACCACGACTTAGTATGTTTATTAGGACACCCTGTACCACGACTTAGTATGTTTATTAGGACACCCTGTACCACGACTCAGTATGTTTATTAGGACACCCTGTACCACGACTTAGTATGTTTATTAGGACACCCTGTACCACGACTTAGTATGTTTATTAGGACACCCTCTACCACGACTCGTTATGTTTATTAGGACACCCTGTACCACGACTCAGTATGTTTATTAGGACACCCTGTACCACGACTCGTTATGTTTATTAGGACACCCTGTACCACGACTCAGTATGTTTATTAGGACACCCTGTACCACGACTCAGTATGTTTATTAGGACACCCTGTACCACGACTTTGTGCATTTCATGTTATTATGATTTAAATCCCTTGTCAAGAATGAAGAGTTCAGAAACAGATTATACAGATAAGACACAATATGTGGTAGTCTAACACCACCACCACACTGTCCATAATGATCCAAAGGTAGCTAGCTCTCATGGAAAACTCGAGATAATTTTGCAAACTAATCCAAAAAACAAGTACTTTATAGTTCTTAAATAAATTTGTTAAATGGCTATACAAAGTATACATGAGTTTGTGAGGTAAATTTTAAGGACGAAGTGTGGCGACACTTTAAAGTCGACTTGAGAATTCATGCAACTTTTCATAACAGTATGGATTATTGTGACCATCACACTATTAAAATAGATCATTGTGACCATCACACTATTAAAATAGATCATTGTGATCATCACACTATTAAAATAGATCATTTTGACCATAACACTATTAAAAACAGAAATTATTTCAAAAGAACGATAATTTTCTTAGAATATGAGACCATATTTTTAATATTTATAACAGCATTTAATTTTTTTTTATAATTTGGATTCGTTATGTCCATATAATAGTATGTGAGATTCCGTCAAATTTTAATAAATTTTCGTAATTTCAAAATACCATTGGTATATTACATTATTATATATAAACAAAATGTTGAAATTTTTTCAAATTGCAGGGTGTTGTTCTAAATCTTTTAGTTCCAGAATATTTCGTTGTTTGAAAATCAAAGATCTTTTTTATTTTCATTAGTTTGAATTGATTTTGACCCGATGAACCAAAAATTAAATAAATTTCTAATCTCAGGGATAAACAGTTTGATTATGAGCAGTTTGATTATGAGCAGTTTGATTATGAACAGTTTGATTATGAACAGTTTGATTATGAGCAGTTTGATAAGATCAATGTTTGATCCCTTGAGTCTACATATCCCTGCAGGTATGAAGGCTACAGGACATTGAACTGCATAATATGGAGATTAATGTTTGATCCCTTGAGTTTAGATATCCCTGCAGGGTATGACGGTATCATTAAAAAAAACTTTTTATTGTCCTTAGTTTGATTTGTGTCCGAATTTAATTAATTTAAGCCGCGTCTCAAATCACTTAAAAACTGGTTTCATGGAGCGCCGGCTTAAATCTTAAAAAACTGAATACAATTTTAAGTAGAACCAATTAAAATTTGAGCCACGGTTTAAAATTAAGCCGCGGCTCAAATTCTTTAATTTGGCCTCTAAATTAAACAGTAAATTAAATGACTGTTCGAATACAGAATTTGATGAGACTCCCTGTAGGCTGTAAATATAGAATTGAAAATTCCATTAAACTGATTTAAGAGCTGAATAAATCACTATACAACTTTTCAATTTTCTTAAAATCAATTTAAAGTTCAAAATTTTTCAATCCCAAGGTTTAAAATTAAATATCATAAAATAAATTATGAAATTTTGTAAAATATTAAAATTGTAGAATTATAAACTTTAATGATCTTAATCATTATAATTTATAAATTTCAAAGTAAGAAAAGGTTAACAATTTTCAAATAACTATTGTAAAATATAATTATCTAGATCTCCGTGCAGAACTATTGTAAAGTATAATTATCTAGATCTCCGTGCAGAACTATTGTAAAATATAATTGTCTGGATCTCCGTGCAGAACTATTTTAAAATATAATTATATCTAGATCTCCGTGCAGAACTATTTTAAAATATAATTATCTAGATCACCGTGCAGAACTATTGTAAAATATAATTGTCTAGATCTCCGTGCAGAACTATTGTAAAGTATAATTATCTATAGATCTCCGTGCAGAACTATTTTAAAATATAATTATCTAGATCACCGTGCAGAACTATTGTAAAATATAATTATCTAGATCTCCGTGCAGAACTATTGTAAAATATAATTATCTAGATCTCCGTGCAGAACTATTTTAAAATATAATTATCTAGATCACCGTGCAGAACTATTGTAAAATATAATTGTCTGGATCTCCGTGCAGAACTATTTTAAAATATAATTATCTAGATCTCCGTGCAGAACTATTTTAAAATATAATTGTCTAGATCTCCGTGCAGAACTATTGTAAAATATNCTATCTATCTATCTATCTATCTATCTATCTATCTATCTATCTATCTATCTATCTATCTATCTATCTATCTATCTATCTATCTATCTATCTATCTATCTATCTATCTATCTATCTATCTATCTATCTATCTATCTATCTATCTATCTATCTATCTATCTATCTATCTATCTATCTATCTATCTATCTATCTATCTATCTATCTATCTATCTATCTATCTATCTATCTATCTATCTATCTATCTATCTATCTATCTATCTATCTATCTATCTATCTATCTATCTATCTATCTATCTATCTATCTATCTATCTATCTATCTATCTATCTATCTATCTATCTATCTATCTATCTATCTATCTATCTATCTATCTATCTATCTATCTATCTATCTTTCTATTTATCTATCTATCTATCTATATATCTATCTATATATCTATCTATCTATCTATCTATCTATCTATCTATCTATTGTATCCCCCCTGGTACAGTATGTTTACTATTGCAATGAATACAGCCTGAGAGTGACCAATGTGTACATGACAGCAGAACTAAGAATAATCAGAACCAATTAGATCCAAATATAAAACCAAAAACTAATTTTTCGATTGCCGCCCAATTAGATTAAAATATAAAGTTTCCTGCGCGCTTAAATATTCATCTAGTTAGATCCAAATATAAAACTAGAGTTTCATACTTTGATATCCGTTTAGTTAGATCCAAATATAAAAATAGAGTTTCATTCATCGGTATCTGCCCAATTAGATCCAAATATAAAACTAGAGTTCTATTCTCTATTATCTACCCAACTAGATCCAAATATAAAACTATAGTTTCATTCCCCGACATTGATTAATCAAATACAAATATAAAAACTTTGATTAAGATTTGATTTCATAATTCCAAAATTTAAGACATTGCTGAATATTATCAAATAAGTGAACAGTTTCTTAAAGTTACAAGGTAATAAACTCTAAAAGATTTCTTTACGATACATGTTTATTTATTTTGTCAGTTCAACAAGTTTACAAGAAGAAATACAAGTGTTCCTTTGTTCAATGGAATACATTTTCATTTTGCAATCCTCAATATGTACTTTGCAGGGAAAAATATCAAGAAAAAATCATGTCTGTTTCTATTCTTGCAAAAGATAAATGTAAATTTTCTTAAAATAGTTAAAATTTAAAATTGATTCATTAAAAAGGCACATTTTTTATGTCTTTTTTTGCAAATTAGCTATTGGGGGGATGATAAATGAAATAATAAATATCAGTATTTATAAATTAGTTGCTAGGCGAATAATAAAAACAATGCGTATCGGTCTTTTTCAATTAGTTGCTGGGCGGATATAAAACAAAGTGTATCGGTATTTATCAATTAGTTTATGGGCGGATGATAAAACTATGCATATCGGTATTCAATAAATAGCAACTGGTTGAATGATAAAACTATAAACATCGGTATTTATCAATTAGTTGCTGGGCGGATGACAAAAAAATGTGTATCGGTATTTATCAATTAGTTGCTGGGCGGATGATAAAACTATGTGTATCGGTATGTATTAATTAGTTGCTGGGCGGATGATAAAACTTTGAATATCGGTATTTATCAATGACCAAACTTCACACATGGTCAAAGGTATTGATTTTCTATTGATTTTTGATTGACTTTGTTTGTATCTATTTTACTTCTAGTAATTATAAGGGAATCCATCCGGAAAATGACAAAGTTAAATTAGTTTTTTCAATTATCATAATATATGTATACGCAGGGGGGGGGGGGGCGTAAAACTTTTAGAACCAAAATAAGCCAGTAAAAATTTAGTTTTGCGTATTTATTTTAAATAGAATATTTTGCTCCGAAGGAGTTTTAAAAGGTAGCATGTTATTGGCCATGTTTTTCCTTAAATGCAAGTTCATTTAACATATTACATAACCTTTATTACCCTTAAAGATTCTTTCTAATTTTTGTGTTGGTTGTATAAAGTTAAATAATACAGTGAGCCCCATAAAATTGTGGAATAGAAAGTCGGAATTGAAGCAATTTGATATACTCATAAAGTACAGAATTTTACCAGTAATTTATAAAAGTTGGTTGGACTATTTCTAATCATTACTTGAGTCTACCAGTCGTTATCCGATTCCCCAGTTTTATGCGTCCCACCGTAAGCTGCAGTTGACAAACAAACTACACATTAAGGGTGAATAAACTAGGTTTAATTTTAGAATTATTCGTTTAATTTCTAGAATCAGAAGAAGGGTGATAATCCTATGCCAAGAGTCCTGGGATTAGATACATTATGCCGATCAAGGGGGG
>NW_019402169.1:203121-205181 GCF_000591075.1 Eurytemora carolleeae
CCCCCCCCCCCCTCAAACCTTTTACTTAAATCCCCCTATTTCCATCTTGTAAGAATTTGTAAGAATTTTCCAGGAATTTAATCAAAGCTAATTTTCTCCCCCTCTCCCCCCTCCCTCCTCCGACCACTTCGCCCAATTCTATAATAGACACTAACCTCAAATATACCCATACAGTGGTTGCATAAATAAAGTGTATTAGAAAGACGACTTCTATACCTAATTTTCAAGTTCAATTGAATATCTTTAAAGAATACAAGGTAAATGCAATTATCCCAGAAAAGCATTTTTAAAGTTTCAATCTTAGTCAAACCAATATTTTGACCAAAGAGAACTGATGTTGGAATTTCATGTGACCCTCCACATTTAAAAAGGACCTTGCCTGATACAAAACTAACCCCTTTAAACCTTTATCTGATGAATAATGTGGATGATATCGTAATTCGTATTTTTCTAGTGTGTTTAATTCCCACAATTTCTCCATTGTTTCTGAAGCAAGATATCTTTTATAAACTGTTTTAAACGAGTAATTATGGATATTTTATTCCTTTTAGATTAGATAAAACTAGTTAGGGTACCGTTGTGAATCGGACATGTCACTCTATGAATAGCGACTCACTGTCCCTTTGAAATTATAAAAACTATCTGTAATTTTAGTGTACGTGTGTTAAAGAAACCTATTCTTACATGCACACCCACCCCCTCCGTCTCTACCCTCTCCCCCTCCGTCTCTAGCCACCCCCTCCCTCTCTACCCTCTCCCCCTTCCCCCACTCTAATCCTGGTCCAAGCCCAACTGCCTTGAAGTGGCCAAATGCATGAATAGCAATATGCCTGAAAGATTTGAGTGCAAAGATTAAGGCAAGAGAGTGAATAAAATGGTTAGGGAATATATAGATGATTCTTTGAAATCAAGAAATTAATGAACTTATATATTTTTGAATAATGAAATTTGAGACAATTCGGTCAATTAAGTGGTTCCTGAGTTATGATCGAACATACAAACAAAGAGATCAATAAAGAGAATAAAGAAGAGAATGAAAGATGAAAGAATGAAAGATGAAAGGATGAAAGATGAAAAGATGATGTTTGAAAGGATGAAAGATGAAAGGATGAAAAATGAGAGGATGAAAAATGAAAGGATGAAGATGAAAGGATGAAAGATGAAAGGATGAAAGTTGAAAGGATGAAAGATGAAAGGATGAAAGAAAGGATGAAGATGAAAGGATGAAAGATGAAAGGATGAAAGTTGAAAGGATGAAAGATGAAGGATGAAAGATGAAAGGATGAAAGATGAAAGGATGAAAGATGAAAGGATGAAAGATGAAAGGATGAAAGATGAAAGGATGAAAGATGAAAGGATAATTAACGAATGAACTAAATGAAAAGACTAATATGTTAAAAATGAATTAAATGAGTATTGGCGAATGGACGAAATGAAAAAATTAATATAACAAAACAAATGAATTGACAAATGACGAATGAAACGAATGAAAAAACGAATATGAAATAAATGAATACAATACAAAGACTAATACAACTAAACTAAATTAAAAGACGAATATAAACTAAATGAAAACACATATTTGAACTAAATGTAACGACGAATATGAACAAATTAAAACACGAATATTAACTTATTGTAAAGACGAATATGAACTAAATGAAAAGATGAATATGAACTAAATATAAAGACGAATATGAACTAAATTAAAACACGAATATTAACGTAATGTAAAGACGAATATGAACTAAATATAAAGACGAATATGAACTAAATGTAAAAAAATGAATTTTAACTAAATGAATGAATAGATGACTGGATAGAAATACGAAGTATAATTAGGTTAAGTCACGAAACAATATGAAGTTTAAAATATTCGACCAATCGTAGTTCAGCCGCTACATTCGTATAATATATATACGGGTATATATATATATATATATATATGTATTCACTGAAGTATATATATAGATAGATATTCACATTATTTAAAGATGGATATAGATCATAAGATAAGTGATAATAGATAGATAAGTTTAGACAAATTTACGGGCTCGGTC
>NW_019402170.1:0-36060 GCF_000591075.1 Eurytemora carolleeae
CAGTATTTACTGATAAATTTGATTTCTAAAATGAAATGTTGTGAAGGTTGTGTGTTTCTACCTGTTGTTACAATCTGTAGATATTGGTTGTTTATCGTTGTACCAGTAACACTTGTCTTGTAAACCCTGGTTATACCTTCAGATATTAGAGTTCGAGATCTATCCAACACGTGTCCTAAACATTTATAAACACGTGTTCTGAACATTTACAAACACGTGACCTAAACATTTATTAACACGTGACCTAACATTAAAAACACGTGACCAAACATTAATAAACACGTGACCAAACATTAATTAACATGTGTCCTAAACATTTATTAACACGTGTTCTAAACATTTTAAACACGTGGTTTAAAATTTTTCAAACACGTGGTTTAAAAATTTACAAACACATGTTCTAAACATTTATTAACAATTAACATGCATTCGAAACATTTTTAAACACGTGTCAAGGACTAACCTGTAGGGTATATTCCTGGAGCTATTGTGTAGAAATCCTTTTTTATAGTTCTTGTATGATCTTCAATTTTCACTTGTTCTCGGGAACCTGAACCTTGCTCCAGTTCTAACTTTACACCGGAGTCAATCAATCCTTCAACTCTCTCCGGGGTAAGATCTTCATCTGCTGTTAAAGACGTGGATTCCATCTAAACATTTGTGGTTTCATATGGAAAAGTGCAGAATAAGGATAAAGTATGTAAGAGTTTCGAAAGAAGAGATATGTTTTTTATTACACAAATATATAAATTAAATATATTAAGTATTAAGTATAGGATTCTAAAGGTTAATGATTTGGTAGGCTTTAACCAAGCTATATTCATGTTTAAATATACACATAAACTTCTTCCTGCATCTTTTGAAAACATTTTTAAAAAGCTTGAAAACTTTGAAAGATCTCTTAACTATCAACTTGATATTTTCAAAATGTGCTCATAAGAGTATTTACCATCAAGCTCTCTTCTTAAAATTTGGAATAACCTGCGCGCCTCTTGACTTAAAAAGAAGCAACTCTCTAAGTATGTTTAAAAATAGACTATTAAACTCTCTATTTGAAAATTATATTAAAATGTGTTATAAACTGAATTTTTATTAATGTAAAACTAATTAAATATGTTTTAATATGTGTTGATATTTGTTTTGTACATGTCAGAAAATTATTTTTAAATCTAGTTATTCTAACAACTTCATAGGATAAAATCGCACCCTGATCTCTAATGTTCTCCTCAAATCTATTTAATTGAAATGTTTTGTTATTATTATTGAAGTTAGGTGGAAAAAATAATCAAAAAAGCCAAGAGCTATTTTAAACATATAAATATTTAAATACAAATTAAAATGTTTTCATAGCGATCAAATATTACACTTTTTAATGTATAATTAGGGTTTTTGTAATTTCAAATAGGTGGACTATCCCGGAAAATTAATTATTTTCAATCTGATGAAAATGATGAAAATGAAGTTAGTATCATGACGATATTTTCCTGAGATGCTAGACAGAAAATGGAGGGCCGGACACTTAAATTAAGTTTATATTCCGTTAAAAGAATCATCAGACTAAAAGCAGAAATAGTGGATTTTTTTCATAAACTGACTGTTAACAAAATTAAATCTGACCTGGCTTGACGGGCTTGACTTTGAAGGATTGATGTTTGTGAAAAGGTTTTCAAGGTCTAGGAAACCTGATTTAGAGGATTCTAGGTCTAGGAAACCTGGTTTAGAGGATTCTAGGTCTAGGAAACTAGGTTTTGAAGGTTCTAAGTCCAGGTCTAGGTCCAGGCCTCGGGTTGACAATAATCCAGATTCTAAAGAATTTTAAAGATGAATCTTTTAACGAAGGATTTTCTTTTGATGTTACAACTTTTTGATTATAATGAAGATAGAAAACTTACTGATCATCTGAACAACTTTGAGAAATAAAAAAAGGTCACAAGCTAAAATTGTTCGATTTAAGGCTAAACTAAAAGCAACTCAGAGAAGTTTGTAGTAAGATTTCAATTCTACTGGAGACCACCGGAGGGATTCCACTTTCACTGGAGGGGTTTGAAAGTCACTTGTTACAATTTGAAACTTTACGCAGGGTGATTTACAATCCATTGGAGGGATTTAGATATCCATCCAGGGGGTTTATAATTCCACTGGAGGGATTCAGATAACTATTTATGGGGTTTATAATTCCACTGGAGTGATTTAGATATCCTTCCTGGGGTTTTAAAATTCCACTGGAAGGATTCAGATCCTGGGGGTTTAATCTTACACTACAGGGATTTAGATATCCCTCCTGAGGGTTTAAAATTCAACTAGATAGATTCAGATAACTATCCAGGGGGTTTATAGATCCACTCGAAGGATTTATTAATCCTTCCTGGGGATTTAAAATTCCACTGGAGTGATTTATCGTACTATACAGTGGGGTTTAAAATTTCACTGGAGCGATTCAGATATCCATCCAGGGGGTTTATAATTTCACTGGAGGGATTCAGATATCCATCCAGGGGGTTTATAATTTCACTGGAGGAATTCAGATATCTTTCAAGGGGGTTCATAATTCCACTGGAGGGATTCAGATATTCATCCAGGGGTTCATAATTCCATTGGAGGGATTCAGATATCTTTCCAGGGGGTTCATAATTCCACTGGAGAGATTCAGATATCTTTCCAGGGGGTTCATAATTCCACTGGAGGGATTCATTATGCATTCAGGGGGTTTACAATTTTACTTTAGGAATTCGGATAGATCCCGGGAGTTTATAATTCCACTGGAGGGAAAGATATCTGCATATCTCAAGTGGAATTATAAACCCCCTGGATGGTTATCTAAATCCCTCAAGTAGAATTATAAACCCCCAGGAAGGTCATATGAATCCCTCCTGAGGATTAATAAATCCCCTTTAAAGATAGCTGAATCCCTCCAGTGGAATTATAAACCCCCTGGCAGGACATCTGAATCCCTTCAGTCCAAATTAAAAAATCCCTAGATGGATATCTGAATCCCCCATGTGGAATTATAAACCAATTTGAAAGATATCTGAATCCCTCCAGTGGAATTTTAAACCCCCTTGAAAGATATTTGAATCCCTCCAGTGGAATTTAACCCCCTGGACGGATATCTAAATCCCTCAAGTGGAATTTTAAGCCCCCTGAAAGAATAGTTGAATCCCTCGGCCCTCCAGTGTAATTATAACTGATATATATCTGAATCCCTCCAGTGGAATGTAAATTACACTACGTAAAGTTTTAAATTGTTAAAAGCGATTTTCAAACCCCTCCAGTAAAAAAGAATTCCCTCCGGTGGTCTAAAGTCGAGTCAAAAGCTTACTACGAACTTCCGTGCAGACTCTCTAAAAGCCACATTTCTATTGCTTACTTTGCAGATACGTTAATGCAATTTTTCCATTTTTAACTTTGAAAATTGGACTTTGATTTCTCTATAAAAGTGCCTTGCTGAATTCTAGCTACTTCAGATTTTGTCACAACTAATCACTTTTCAGATCAGAAAACACGACGATTTCTTTAACATCACTGAGCAAATAAAGGTTTAAAGGATACAACTGGGAATCGGGCATGGCATACTTTAAATAAAGGGTTAAATAAAATTACAAGAACAGTCCCTTTAAATGACTGATTTATTGGTTGTGTTTACCTGTACTGGCCGAGGGCTGGGATGTAAAGACCATGATTTTATCCTGCATTGTAGTAGTGAAGTTTAGAAATCCATATGCTGTTTCCGTAGGTAGGCTTGATAGGGTAGACCTAATATTATTATTATAATTATTTTTATTATTGTTATAACTATTATTATAATTATTAGCATTATTATTATTATTATTATCACTATTATTATTATTATTATTATTATTAATGAACTTTACACTCTGTTAACAGTTCGTTAAACAAAGAAAAACGTAGATTAACGCTAAACAAAACATAGCTAAACATGTCCTCACTAGAGACACGCTGAACAAAACAGAGCTAAATATGTCCTCACTAGAGACACACACCACTTTGAACTAAATGAAATTGAACGTAAGATTGAAGATGTAACTTGTAGAACTATTGAAAAGAACAAAGTTTTTTCGAAATTCTGAAAAAGTATTTACTTTTTTCTGGTGCATAAATAAAACAAGAGGAGCTACGAGGTGACAATGTTGTTGCAGTAATGACGCATAAATTTGACCAATCTCCTTCTGTTAAGTTTGCAGAGACACTGCAATTGTCAGATAAAAACACATCGTACGATGAACTGGTGGAAGCTGAAGATGTATGGACCAAAGACACAACATAAAGTTATTGGCCATGGACATCTAAATCCGCGTGGCATATAGTTTACTGATTGTTCACAGTTTAATATATATTTTTCACAGGATATCAACAATTAATCAGTTGATTACAGAATATACACTCTATACACTGATATCAGCAGTTAATCAGTTGATTACACGATATACACTCTATACACTGATATCAGCAGTTAATCAGCTGATTACAGGATATACCCTGATATCAGCAGTTAATCAGTTGATTACAGAATATACATTCTATACACTGATATCAGCAGTTAATCAGTTGATTACACGATATACACTCTATACACTGATCATGGAAAATTCAAAAAGTAAATTTTATGCTATATTGGAAACTAGCTGAAGTGCCCGGCGGTGCCCGTGGAATTTTTTAAAATCAAATTTGGAGAAGAAAAAAATTTTATTTTTGAAAATAAAAATTCTAGTTTTGAAAAATTTTATTTTTGAGATAAAATTTTTTAAATTTTTTTGTCTATGTTACCCCCGGGATACAAAAAAATCCAACCAATTCGGTTCAGCCGTTTGGCCAACTATAGCTAACATACATACTTAACTATGTATACAAGCGAAGCCCTTTATTATTTACGTTTATAATTTTATAAAGTAGTAACCAGAAAACTCTGAAATAGGAAGACGAAGTTATGGCATTGAATAGTCCAATCACACCCCAGACTAACCAGAGGGAGAAGCATTGAATAGTCCAATCACACCCCAGACTAACCAGAGGGAGAAGCATTCGGTTTCTTTATTTGAAATCAAACGTGTTTTGGTGTATAATTCAACAATCTCTAAACTTACGGATTTGTTTATTTTATACTTTTTCATTCGAAATGTATATGCCGACAAAAAAGTATTTAAGAAAAAAGGCTAAAATATTATGTATAATGGTTCAAATTGTGATCGAAAGCCAAAGCTTTCTGATATATTGACAGAACCGTTAAATTCACGTGATCAGCATGGGACACGGCAATTTTGCAGTGTAAACACACCCATTTTACTAAACTAGTGATTTAATAATTGTCTTGTAAAACTATTTGCTTTGTAAAAACATCAAATACACTTAGTATATTGCTATAAAATAGTCCTCCTTTTTCAGAGTTTTCTGGTTTTTACTCTAATGATGAAGCTTAGTGTCAATAGTTCTATTGTTACAAAAGTTGTAAAATGTAAAGATATAACCATGTGTTATCCTTAATCAGTTTTTACGCATTAAAAATAATAATAATATAACTTAACGCAAAACAGTTTTAAATCATAAAGAAATTTAGAAGATATTTTGAGAAGAATTAAAAAGTTTTGTATCTCTAACATGTAACCATTAACAAATAACAAATAATTTAAGCTTTTCATCATATTTATTGCTGGTCGAAGTTACAAAGTTTACCGTAATTATTTTTAAAATGAACAAATTGAGTTCGATGAAAAATGTCGACTTGAAAAACAACATTTAATTGCTTAAAGGAACTGAGTTTTTGTCACACACTCAAATTGTCTAATCCCTGTATCTTTACAATCTGATTTTGTAAACCTTTGATATTTCAAACTTAGATTATTTGGTCTAGCAGAATTAAAAGTTTGAAATATCAAAGGTTTACGACATTGGGTAGCAAAGATATGGATATTAGAAAAGTAGAGTTTGTGACAAAAACTCAGTTCCTTTGACTAGTAAAGGTCTATCAGATATTATATATATTAAATATATATTTGATGGATTATACGGTTTGATCAGCTAAATCAATATGAAGGTTTATAAAACCCAACCATCCATCAGATATCATATTTTTTATCCAATATTAAAAAATCAATAAGTCAGCATTTATCTATGGTATGATTAAATTTCTTTGATTAGTTGCCTCAAAGTCCTATTTAAAAATGTTCATATTTTTGTGACCCATATTGTCGTAGTTATTTGAAACTATGAATTCTGCATGACCTAAAAGTCAAGATTTATCAGGTGTCAAAGATTTATGATTCAGAAAATTATAGCTTGAGGCGAGTAATTAGCTCCTTTGTTTTTATAACTACTATATTGTACACAAAAAGTAAAAATATATCTTTCTACACATTCATCTCCGTAACTCAATTAATTTATTATGCAACTAGCTCAAGTGTCCGGCGTTGCCACTGCCAGTGGAATTAAAAAAATAAAATTTTGAAAAACAAAATTTTTAATTTTAAAAGAAAATCAAATTGTTTAGCCTTTGTTACTCAAAATATTCGTCATAGTTTTACACCAAATAGAAGGATCGAACTACAAAAACTTATTTCTATGACCCTTTCTAAAATAAATTCTATTTGCTGGGGCACATTTTTGAGTTATTTCAAAGGATAAAAGGGGCTAAAATAGCCTAATCCCTGTTTTTTGGGTCACCCTGAGTATATGAGCGAAGAGCTTCATTATATATACTAATCATAAAAATGGGCCTCTATGTCTAATATAAAGGAAAATAAACTTTAAATGCACACAATTCTTGGGTGAAAATTCGGGCACTAAAAGAGTGCAAAGCAGTTCTGGTTTTCACCCTTTTAGCAAATAAACTTCTTTCTAATGATGAAGGTAAGATTTAAATCGTGCAAATCGGTTTTTCAAGAATATTAAATATTGTGTAAAACTAGATAATAATATTTACAAGGTAAAATGGTAGCGTTTCACATTGACAAAAAGCCTTGTCATGTCAAAGAACTGAAATATCTAAGTTGAACTATATTTGCTTATCAGCTGAAGTTTATTATTTATATTTTTAACCTTTAAATTGTCTTTAGAGATTTATTTCTAAGAATATACTAAAAATTTTAAAAACAATCTTCCGATTGCTTAACACCACTAACAATTTCTACCTAGCTACAGATTTTTTATCTTTTTTTTCTGTCTATCTGTCCATCTGTCTTTCTGTCTATCTGTCTATCTGTCTCACCGTATATCTGTCTATCTGTTTATCTGTCTATTTGACTATCTGACTATCTGTCTATCTGTCTATCTATCATCTATCTGTCAATCTATCTATCTATCTATCTATCTATCTATCTATCTATCTATCTATCTATCTATCTATCTATCTATATCTATCTATCTATCTATCTATCTATCTATCTATCTATCTATCTATCTATCTATCTATCTATCTATCTATCTATCTACCTGCAGGGTGATAAATGAACTGGAAATGACGACTTGTTGAAACAAATTACTTTAATTGACCAATGATAATTTATTAAAATGGCCAAAGATCTTTAAGTTTTGTGCGTTTAGTGCAAAGAAAGATAGATCGATAGTTTAAAGAAATATGTAAATCTTTACATTGGCAGGAAGTCTAAAAGATCAGAGTTTACTAGAATGATTGGATCATGTCTATCTACTGCAATTTTTACAGTGCTACCACCAATACTAGTGTGATGAAAGGCTGAATAGGTGGATGAAGGAATGAATGAATGATAAATTACAAATGATGAATGATGAATGATTAATGATGAGTGCGAATGATGAATAATTAATGAATTGATGAATGATTAATGATGAGTGAATAAATGAATGGCTTGAATTCGTGATGAATGGTTTATGATTTCTTTTAATGGATTTAAGCAACCTAATTCAAACTGACACTTAATACGCCAATTAGATCTATACTTTCGAACACACAGACAGTGACACACAGACATAAAGATCTTTACTTTCGAACATACAGACAGTGAGTGACACACAGACATAAAGATCTATACTTTCGAACATACAGACAGTGACACACTGACATAAATATCTATACTTTAGAACATACAGACACACATACTTAAAGATCTATACTTTCGAACATACAGACAGTGGCACACAGATATAAAGATCTAGACTTTCGAACATACAGACAGTGACACACAGACATAAAGATCTATACTTTCGAACATACAGACAGTGACTCACAGACATAAAGATCTAGACTTTCGAACATACAGACAGTGGAACACAGACATAAAGATCTATACTTTAGAACATACAGACAGAGACACACAGGTATTCTATACTTTTGAACATGTAGACAGTGACACACAGACATAAAGATCTAGACTTTCGAACATACAGACAGTGGGACACAGACATAAATATCTATACTTTAGAACATACGGACAGTGACACACAGACATAAAGATGTAGATGTAATATATTTTTTAGATATTTTGTCAAACACATACATATTGAAGTCATCTAACAAACATATTGATCTAAATTGTATAACATTTATACATACTACATACATCAGTGAATAAAAAACAATCTTTTTATAACCTTTTATTCATAAACACACTGTTTTAAGCCATCAGTACATTTATTCTTACTTATACCTACATTTACATAGATATAGACTTTTAACATACGTACTGATGTACTCTGTATAACCATAAAAAGTTTAATTGTAAAATTTAAATAACTCAGTATTAGACCCTTTCCAAAAAAAAAGGGACATACAACAATAATTCTGAACGGAGTCTTCCGTTGAAAACGTTAAGTTTCCGTTCGTTAACTTTAACTTTCCGTTCGTTAACTTTAACTTTCCGTTCGTTAACTTTAACTTTCCGTTCGTTAACTTTAACTTTCCGTTGATAACGTTAACTTTCCGTTCGTTAACTTTAACTTTCCGTTCATTAACGTTAACTTTTCGTTCGTTAACTTTATCTTTCCGTTAGCGTTAACTCTTTTTAGGTAAAGGTTTAATCAAGTATATTAATTTCCTAACAACTTCAATTGAATCAACATCTTACCTCTCCGTTCCTGTTCATATACATTTTGTTTCTTAAACTTTAAGTTCATAAAGGTTACGATTATTCTCTCCATATTGTTTGATTAAAAATTTGATAAAAATACGCAATTGTTATCACGTAGGATGCGTAGAATTAAAGGTTGCGGAAGCTGCGTAATCTGCGTAATCTACAATATATATATTACGCATCCCTGGGAACCTGAGATATATGTTCACCACAGAATAATAAAATATTATACTTTAACTATTACTTAACATGGAATATTACACTAGAGTCTTGATGAGAGAGGGCGGGTGTTGGAATACTGATTTCAACCCTTTTAAAATCTTATTTCCTTTGATAGGATTAATTAAGTTTAATTTTCAGCTTTCCTTCGAAATCGAATTAGTTAAACCAATATAAAGTTCAGCAATATTTGGTAGTTTTGATAAATATTATAAAATGTACTGTTCTTGAAAAATAATAAATAAAAATTATTTTTAAATCTTGTTTTCAGTTTCTGAGGATTTTAAATGATTAGACCGAAGCTTTTTAAAATTGAAAAGTTTAAAGCAACATAATTACTAATTTTTAAAAACTTTTTTTGGGTTAAAGAACTTATTAAGCGTCACATAACATATCAAATTAAAAAGCCTTCTATACTTGGAAACCAAAAAAATCCTTTTTTTAAAGTAACCAATCTGATAATTAAAGCTCTCTTAGATTTGAACATGAATTTGATAAAAAACCATTGATATTGCATTTAAATTTGTATTAAAATTATACATTATTTCATCTGAAAACTGTAAAATATATTCATATCATGCATAACTATAGAATCATTTACAAATAAAACTGTTTTATTACGTGTTATTAAGTCCTATTATAAAACCATGTAAGATTGCGTGTACATTATATATTTTGCAAGCATTCAAGGAATACATAAATATATATCTTTAATTATTTTACTTCAGTTAATAAATATTCTATAAGAATACATTCCATCAATTTATTTCTATATCACTATTACCAATCTCAACCTGTTTTCTTTGTTAGGATTTGTTTAAAAAGACGCAGCCCAAAAACACTTTCGTGTAAAGTCCAAAACATATCTAAATATTTTAGAGTAAACATTTAAACTTTTTAAAAATTGTATTGGGTAACGAAACCAAATTTATTTTTGAAACTTCTTTGTCCTTTTGGTTTTGCAGATTTTTTCTTCTGTGACACCTACTCTCGGCGTTAAAAATACGTTTAGAACAATTTTTGATGAATTATTTTTCTTTTTCACTTCTTCAAAGAGATCTTTTTCTGTATATTTAGCAGATTTAAAACTTGAAACAACCTTATTGTATTTTTTAAGGTCGAAAAAAATCTGCAAAAATAAAAAAGGCCAGCACTTTTTGTTTATCTATACTTGAATGCTTGATCTCGATATCCAATATGAGCAATTTAAAGATAATTGTTTGATTTTTCAATTAAAGTCCCTGCAGTGTATGACCACCACGGGATTTTGATGGGGAATTAAATCAATCGATATGCATGGTCTGCATAAAATGGAGATGAATGTAATAAATACGGTGGCAGATCCCATAGTAACCTAGATCAATTACGTTGTAAATTGTCCATAAATCTAAATGCGCTTATCATTAACTACGCAAATCTTGGATTGCGATTAACCTAACTTAGATAAACCTATAAATAACTATGTCGAACTTATGTGATTAGCTTAACTGCGTCTGTATATAACGATGCAAAACTTGTAACTACGTCTATTAAACTTAATCTGTAACCTAGAATCCCAAAATATACTCAGTTGGAATAGACTCTTGAACGATTACGAAGTAAGAGTAATTGTTCCTCGTTTAGCGAACGAGAAATGCATCGAAATCACTTCTTGAAAGATAGATGCTGATAGGGCATTCTTCATAGATTGTGTCCGAGTTGAGAGACTGTACAGTTTTAAGATCGTGTCTGGGTTGAGGCATTGATAGTTTATGAGATCGTGTCCAATTTGAGGCATTGATACTTTATGAGATTGTGTCTGAGTTAAGGCATTGATAGTTTATGAGATCATGTCCGAGTTGAGGCATTGATAGTTTATGAGATTGTGTCCGAGTTGAGGCATTGATAGTTTATGAGATCGTGTCCGAGTTAAGAACTTGATAGTTTATGAGATCTTGTCCGAGTTGAGGCATTGATAGTTTATGAGATCATGTCCGAGTTGAGGCATTGAAAGTTTATGAGATCATGTCCGAGTTGAGGCATTGATAGTTTATGAGATCATGTCCGAGTTGAGGCATTGATAGTTTATTAGATCGTGTCCAATTTGAGGCATTGATAGTTTATGAGATCATGTCCAATTTGAGGCATTGATAGTTTATGAGATCCTGTCCGATCGAGTTGAGACATTGATAGTTCATGATAAAGATAGATCGTGTCCGGTTTGACATTGATAGCAAAGTGAGATTGAATTGTACCTGGATTGATACGGGTTTAAGAAACCCTCCTGGAGTAGGGCATTTACTACATGAATGCTTATGAAATGAAATACTTTGTTGCATAACATTTTTGGTTTGATCTAGTGTTTTATGAAGGTAAATGTATTTTAAGCGACAATTAATTGTTTTCTTAAAAATATAAAAACTTTATGATATTTCAGAACTGAGAAAATAAGAAAGGTTAAACATAATCCTAAAGAGCAACAATTAATGTTACGCACGAAAAGTTTTTTGTTTTTAATTTTCTTTTGTTTATATTTATTTTCTAAACGAGCCTCACTATAGTTGCTTAATGGAATAAAGGAGAATTAAATAATAAGTTTATCATGTCTTTTACAAGATATTGTTAAAGGTTGTTCACAATTTTATCAATTAATTAGTTCAAAGATTCAAGGATACTTATTGTTAGGTTTTGTATTATTCATGTCACTTATGTTTGTGTGTTTTATTAAAAGAAGTTCTTCAGGGCTGTGACTAATTAGGTCTATACTCTGTATGGAGTCCTGGTGCCAGTACCCCCCCCCCTAAATGACAGCTTCATATCCCCCCCTCCTCCTTTACAGCTTGGTAACTACCCCCCCTCTCTTGAATTCATGCACTAATGAATATTATATGGTAATGCATACAAACAAGTGAAGGATTTGAAGATTTTAAAACTTTTCTTAAAATTTTTTTTTTTTTTGAGACTAGAGTTCAGCTGTAAAAAAACCTAATTAATTTGGTATTAAAACTTTTTCAAAAAACTTTTGAAATCAATATCGTAAAAGAAATGTAAGTTCTTAATATATTTTAAAAGTAGAGTCCCACCCCTCCAAAAAAATAAAAAAGAGACTTCAGAAGTATATTTAAAGGTTATCTCTATTTATAGAATGGCATGTCTCATTCTTAACGGTATCCTTAAAAGCTTTGTAGATTTTTATAAAAATAAATGTTTGTTAAAAAAAGTAAATACATATATTTATATATCTATGTACACATATATATTTATATGCTAGAATAATATGTTTTAAGAAGATTGTTGCATTTTTACTGATATATATATATATATAGATATATTAGGCTTTTAGAGAGCTTCGCGCCCATCTTCTGTTTCAATTTAAACAATTTCTTTTGCAAACATTGTAAAAAAATCACGCGGATTGAAAAACAAATTTCGTTGATTTTCAAAACTTTCAAAAATCTAATTTTGTTATAGGCAAATTGGGGTCAAGCGAGATCCCACAAAAAATTTGGGCCCGATCGGTTCAGCTGTTTCGACGTTTATTGGATACAAACAGACAGACAAGCAAAGTATATATATAGATATAAGGAAATACTATCCGGACTAATTTATCCAATCAGCCGTAAATAAATAAATATGATGTATACTGTGCAATGGTTAGTAAACAGAGAGGGTTAGGACAGGGTGTCCAACAGAGGGGGTTAAACCAGGGTGTCCAACAGAGGGGGTTAGGACAGGGTGTCCAACATAGGGGGTTAGGACAGGGTGAACTAGACAAGCGACATTACTGGTACAAGTTTGTGACATCTTAGCACCTCTAGTTTTGAATTCACACACAAGTATGAGAATGTTCCAGGTTATAAATATATTGAAAATGTTAAACAATTTTGTTCGTCTCAACACCTCTTCAATAAAAGGAGAGTTATAATTGTTACATTAAAGATTTAAATTTCTTATGCGCAGCTATACTTTTGTTAGACGTGTAGTCTCAATAGTAGAAGCATAGATTGGTCCAAAAAATAAAAATGAATAAAAAATTGCCAAAAAATCGACCTTTTTGGAACATGGATATGTACCACATGGCTGATTGAACCTGCACGGCCAAATTTACACCGATAGCTTAAATGTCGACATTGTTTTTATATTAATTTTAAGATTACTGTATTTCAGAACAGCCGTAAATAGTTATGAAAGAAAATAGATATTAATTGATAAATGAGATGATAAATGCTAATAAATCATACCGCTTGCTAAAACTTGCAAAGACCTTCGAACATTAATTTGTTTTATTATTTAATATTTTATTTTTATTAAATATCCATGATTCAGAGTATTTCTTTTTTTAGAAGAAAATATCAAATCTGAATTCTTCTTATTTTGCAAAATTAAAATTTTCAAAAAGAAATTCTGAAAAAAGGAGAATAAAAAATATTTCTTGCTAAAGAGAAAAATTGCAGAAGTATAGGAATACCTAGTCACTAAAGCATTAGGTTTTTTGCCTATGTTTTCTTTTATGGTTAAAATTTGGCAAAGAGTGTAAGGACAACAAATGTTTTCACAAATTTGTATTCTTAACATTTGTCTTATTTTTGACACATTTCTACCCTGACAGAATATGAATTTAAAAAATCAAACCAAATAGGATCAAAAAAGTTCTGTGTTAAAACGATAGTTTTTGGATATTTACATTAAATTATTTTAATTATCATACAAACATTGCAAAGCTTATTAAAAGTAAACTTTAACAGGTTTGAAATCTTGTAAGTTTTTAAAATTAAAAACACTAATTAATTACATTGGTACCAATACTACATAGATCTATAAAGATAAAAAACCGTTTCTGGGTGGATAGAAAAATCCAAAATTTCTGATATCGACAGATTTTATTTTTCTAAATAGAAGCGGTAATAATTGTAAAATATCATTAAATGCAAATATATTAATGAATGAAAACATATAGGCTAGGTGGTCAGTTTGATTAAAAAATGTTGGTTTTAAAAATTCTCACGGTGTTTTATAAAACCCTGGGTTTGCAGACAACATGGTTATTAATTAATGTATTAACGATACCTTGCAGAGTGTCAGATCTTGAAAAATACGCAATTCACAGCTGACTGCGTACTGTACACAGCTGACTGCGTACTGTACATGTGCGTGTGTTAACTTATGACCAGGTGAAGGTAAAATGAAACATTTTCTCAAAATTAAACAGAAAATTAAAGAAGATTTTCAGGGGTTAAACAGCCAGTAGTTTTCCTTAAACTTGTGGTACCATAATTTTTGTAAAAATCATAGCGATGAATTATATGCATAAACAAGGTGTCTGTTTACACTGCACAGTTGCTCATTGCTCATTGGACTATTTAAAATTGTATCTTTAGTCCAACAGTTGATTTCCTTTTCCACAGTTTTATGGTACTCACAGTAAAATGTACACTATAAGCCTAATGATTGGACCAATCAGAAGCAAATTAGCCTGTACTGTACACGGGTTGGTACTAGATGCAGTGTTTAATATTTTTGCAGTAAATAATCTGAAAATTTAAAACTATTATATGCCAGACGAGGAAGAAAATGGTCTAGATTTTTCTATTTCTAGATTTCTAGATTTTTATTGAAGGTTAAATTATAACTGTTGTTTTGAAGGTATTTTCAGTGGAAATACCGTTTAAGCTTAAAACTATTTACGTTGAAATTTATCTTTCATGGTGTCAAAATGTTTTTTATAATTCACAAAACCAATTAAACGTTAATTTGAAGTTGTCAATTTCTTTAGAGATTATTAAATACATTTTAATGTGAACATATTAGCACCAACTTCATCATTAATACCTTCCTTATTGTCTACTTTAAACCACAAAGAAAATTTCAAAATAGTTGGAACACTGTGATATTGGATTATAATCATGTTTTAGTAATATTATAAGTCTTTAAACCATGCATCGAATTCAAGGAATAGTGCAGATGTGATATTATTATGCATAATTACGGCTGTGCAACGGAACGGAGCTTTTTTTTTTAAATTTACGTAAGAGTTGGTTAACGAACGGCAAACACCGTTAATTTTTAAACCGTTAACGAAACGGATTAGCCGTTTTTGAAAGAAGAAAAAACGGTTGAAAACGAGCACGGAACGTTTTTCTGCTTTAAATTGCATTAAACTTGTAAAAAAAATTTGTTTTACTTTTTTGATGTTTTTAAATGTTGTCTTCTGTTTTCACAACTTTAAATGTTGAGAATAGATCGCGGTACATTTGCATTTTGATTAAAAAAATTTTGAGTTTGTCCAGCCGTAAAAGAATCAGATTTCTCCTCAGAATAGGATAAATGTAGTTGATTTGATACTATTCAGTCAGTGTGCAGAAAAGGATAAATATAATTCAACTACTAGTGTCGTTAACGATTTGATAAACCGTTAATACTCAAAAGACCGGCTGCGCCGATATCGATTTCATAATCGTTAAAAAATTTATTTTCGGCGCTAACAATTGTTGACAATTTTCCGTTAACGTTGTTAGTAAAATTGATATTGTTAACTAAAGGTAATTAAAAAAACGGTAAATGCCGTTGAAAAAATGAACGTTTCGTTCTAATCTTTACATTAATGGCTACCTGAAATTTTTCTGCTTAACGGTTGGAACTAACCATTAACGCAACGGCTAGAAAATTTTTTATATAAAATATACATAAGTATAAAAGAGTATTAGAGAGTCTTATGTAGTATCAGAGAGTATCAGAGAGTATCAGAGAGTATCAGAGAGTATTAGAGAGTATCAGAGAGTATCAGAGAGTATCAGAGAGTATCAGAAAGTATCAGAGAGTATCAGAGAGTATTAGATTTTAACAGAGCATTAGCATTTATTAATGAGAGTGTACTGAGGGAAAGTATTTATAAGACTGTACTGAGGGAAAGTATGTATACGAGTGTACAAAGAGAAAAAACTAAAGCAAACAGTTTGCATTGTTTTATTAACTTTTATGTGGTGTTTTAAATTTTGAATTGTTCAGTACAGTTCGTACAGTAGATGTTCTGGTTTTATCTTCATGCACTGCTTGGTGTAAAAGCACAAAGGCCGAAGAATGAAGATGGTTAAACAATGGTACACACATATGGCTTGAAGCTGAAATCAAGTAAAACAAAGACATAAATAAGTCTAAATAAAATGTTAAGTGTTTTGGAACAATGTTCTGGTTGTTTACCCCTACGGGTGTGGGAAGAGGAGGAGAGGATTGTTAGAATCAATTAACTCAAATGCTCCTGGCGATCATTGTCATCTTTTCAATTGTTTACTATTATTAATGTCGGGGCAGCTAATTTGCCCTACGGCATACACAGTACATTGTTAAAGAGACTGTAGGCGTAATTTCAAGTAACCCTTCATTTGTTGACATGGCATGTCTCATTCACAACGGTGACAGATCAAGGATATCATTGATGTTTTAATTTCTATTCGCAGAAACGCTAGTTGATGCAAGCTATTTTATATTATTTAAAAAATAACTGTTTTCATTCGAATTTTTAGCAACCACGTTAGATAAAATATTCGGGCATTTCCAGAAATGGAGGGTCATTTAAAATTACCTGTACAGTTCCTTTAAGATGATGATTATGTGGGACATTTTGGAGTTTCTTAGTTTTTTAAAACAAATTTTTTATATAAACCTATAAGGTTACTAGGTTCGTAATTTAAAACTTTCGTCATGTGCTCAAAATTGAACATAACACAAAAAAATTTAATTCAATGTCATGTAGAACTATTCAAGGTAGGGGAATAGAGTTTTTATGTCTATATATATAAAGTTGTAATCTCTGTTTGTCTGTTTGTTTGTTTGTATGATCATAACTCAGGAACCCCTGGACCGATTTGTTTCAAATTTTGATTGGGGAAATATATAAAGAAAGTTAGTTTAACCAGCGATCATACACTGCAGTTGCACAACATTTTTTATAATCAGACCCACACATTTATAAACGTACACACAAACTTATCCCCCCTACCTCATTATAGTTTTATATCTCCTTATGTAAATCAGACGTAGTCTAATAATGTACTTAATATACATTATAAATAATAATGATTATTGGTAAATATACATGTAAATTGTAATTTATAGATTAGGTTTGTCAGGTCTATAAATATATATAAATATGTATAAATATATACAAGTATGATTTACATCATACTACTCAAGTCACTTCAAGTCTAGAATTAGATCCCGCTATTCTAGGAGAATTTTCCCACATTTATCTATCTATCTATCTATCTATCTATCTATCTATCTATCTATATCTATATATAAATTTGGCTTGTCTGTTTGGGTGTCTGTTTGTTTGTATCCAATAAACGTCAAAACGGCTGAACCGATCGGGCCCAATTTTTTTGTGGGACATCATGTGTANAAGCACAATTTATGTGTATTATACCTACTAGAAGCACAATTTATGTGTATTATACCTACTAGAAGCACAATTTATGTGTATTATACCTACTAGAAGCACAATTTATGTGTATTATACCTACTAGAAGCACAATTTATTGGTATTATACCTACTGAAGCACAATTTATGTGTATTATACCTACTAGAAGCACAATTTATGTGTATTATACCTACTAGAAGCACACTTTATGTGTATTATACCTACTAGAAGCACTTTTTAACACAAAACAATTATGTTTATTAGGCTAAAATGCATAAACACAAATTTTTTTCAGAGACACCTTGTATGTATTCTTCATGAATATTTTTATTGTTGTTCACGGATACTCAGGGAGTAAGGAATATAAGGGAGATATAACTGACGCGGTTCGCCCTACCATATGATTTATAAACATGCTTTGCAGACGGTACTTCATTTGAATAAGAAATATTTGTCTGATGTACAATTACCGCCTATACANAGAAGAAGGAAGAATATTTTCCCACGGTTTTCTGACCATTTAGAATACACAATACAAACATACATTGAATATAAGTTTCACAGGATTTAATTTGTTTTTGAACTTTTTTTTCTGGCTAAAGGCTAATGAGGGGTATACTTAAAAGTTAAAACCCAGCAAATCCGTGAAAGTTTATCACAAATTTGTAAGGAACAACTTTGCCAGGAGTAACATGATCGATTAAAATGACTAACAATAGGTTAAAAATTACTAACATGACTCCTCTTAGCAGTGACTAACATAATGCCTGGTTTTGAAATGACCAACATGATTCCTGTTAATAATGACTAACATGATGGTGTAATGACTAACATGATGCATGTAATGACTAACATGATGGATGTAATGACTAAAATGATGCATGTAATGACTAACGTGATATGATGGATGTAATGACTAATATGATGGATGTAATGACTAACAAGGTGTAATGACTAACATGATGGATGTATTGACTAACCTGTTTGAACAGATGGATTAACAGTGTAGGTTCTTATTCCCGGGTTTCTAGGTTTAAACTCGAACTTTCCTGTCGTTCTTTCCGATTTCGTTTCCGCTTCCGTTGATATAGCACCATCTGTGCTTTCCTCACTAGTAGTAGTTGTAATGGTTGTTGGATCATTTTCAGTAATCGCAACTTCATCGTTTATTGTTGTTTCTTCAGTGACTGGTTTAATAGATCGTTTAGTTGTCGCAAGCTCGTCTGATAATTGGCTGATCAGTTCAGTTTCTATATCTGAATCGGTGGTGGAATCAGCGGTGGTTGAATCAGCGGTGGTGGAATCAGCGGTGTTGGAATCAGCGGTGTTGGAATCAGTGTTGGTCGAAGAAGAATAGGCGGTTGTAGTCAAGGAATCGTTGGTTGGTGTCAAGGAATCAACTGCTATCACGGAATTGGCTGTTGTCAACGAATTATCTGTTGACATGGAATCAGCGGTTGCTACGGAATCAGCAGCTGCAACGGAATCAACGGTTGTTGCCAAATAATCGGTATTAATTTCAAAACCAGGAGTTGACAATGAATCAGTTGTTGTTGCGTAATCAGATGTTTCTTGAATTGCAACATTTTCTACTAGGTTGTTGAATGCTGTTGTGTTTTTAATGGTTGTTGGTTGATACTCCTCTGAGGTTGTTGTTGTTGTTGATATTTCAGAAGTTTTTTGTGTTGTTGTTCTGGTTTTTCCTAAATATTGTTCTTTAAGAATCAATTTTTCTCTTTNACGTGGGGGTTGTTTTTTCTTTACATATCTCTCACCACGAGCGACTTGAAAATTGGTTCAAGCTTGGTCGGATTTTTTATGTTAAATATCATTATTTTCTAACTTGAAAGGAATTTGCTTGAATAATATAAAAAAACAATGAATTTATATTGTAAATGTATAATGTTAAACTTCTCAATATTGTTTCTTCTGTCAAAGCAATTTCCACCTGAAAGTTTGAAACTAGATTTAAAAATAAAAGACCTCATTATTACCTGTCCGACCGTCACGATAGTTCTCAAAGCTTTGATTTATAGGATTATCATCAATATCTCCGATCACATTATCATGATCACTGATTTCAGAATGATCTTGATCGTCTGGAATCCCAAGTTTATGTTGTCTTGAAGTGATCTGATCAACATGGTCCCCACCATCAAATATTTCAAGAACACCTCGCAGTTGGTCCCTAAATATCATTCAGAAGGACTCTTCAAGATTTTTAATAATAATCATAGATTAACAACAATGCAAATAGAGCTCTAGATGTCGTTTTTTCAAAATATTGGGGTTTTTCGTTCACAATAACTCTGAGACAGAGGTCCAAAGGAGTTACGCGCGTGCTCTCTATATTTCTTGTAATTAAACGCTGCCTGCGCTGAACTTCTTTGGGCTTCTTCCTCAGGAATATTGTGAACGTAAAACCCCTATATTTTGAAAAGACGACATCTGTGATACTATTAATCTATGTTTAGGATATAATAATTCTGAAATTACGCAAATAAACTTACAACATAAAGGTTTTTCAATACAAGAAAACGAAACTAAAGAAGTATAAAGAACGTTAGAGTTTTACTATCAGGAAATGAGCCACAAATTCTAATTTTCTAATCGCTATATCTTTGTAATCGGAGGATGTAAACTGATTCCTTGATTCCTACTCTAATTTTCTTTGTATCCTTTGTATCTTTGAATTTTTACAAGATAAAGTTTAAAACATTAAAGGGTTACACCATAAGGTTACACAGATATAATGATAAAATGTTATAATTAAAGAACAACCTAATTCTATTTTTTACTTGTGTCCTAATTCTTTAAGTGAATCAAAAAATGAATAAACTTACACATAAAACCTTTTTCACTGGATTACAAAGGTTAATTAATAAAATTTTTACAATTTTAATTACTTTCATAAAAGCTAATTTCCTTGGTGTAACACAACGTAAAAATATTATTCATGCAAAAAGGGTTGATTTTAAGCTTTGTAAATTTAATTTACCCTCCATTCAAAGAGGGCCATGGCTGATTCACAACAGTACCCATAAAACCTTTATTTCATCAAAAGTATGGAATATTTCGTCGTTTTTCTTGCTTAAGAGACTTCAATTCTAGTAATTTCCTCGTTGTTTCTGTAACGCAAAAATCAGTGTTACTTTTAAACGCAAAGAATAGATTTTTGACTAAAAAAAAACATAAATAACTTCATCATCTTTATTCAGAAAAAGGTTTGAAGGCGGTATATCGAATTGTGAATCATTAAATGGGGGGTTAGTTAAAATTACCTAATTTGAGGGGGCAGATCGTTCTTTATAATATTACTATAAACGAATTCCTCATCTGTAGTCAATTACAATTCAAATAACTTTTATTTAATTTTCTTTTTACAAGATAATTGTAAAGGAATTGAGTCTTTGGAACAAAATCAAATATTTAAACCTCAATATCTTTAGAACCCGATGTTGTAAACGTTTGATATTTCAAGCTCAGATTATTTGATCTAACATAATTTATAGTTTGAAATATCTAAGGTCTGCAACATTTGGTTCCAAAGATATAGTGATTTGAAAATCAGAGTATGTGACAAAGACTCAATTCCTTTGAAAAGGTAAAGTTGTGAGAAATCAAGTTAAGGAGCCATTTTAGGGCAGTGTATAAACCATAAGGAGCCATTTTAGGGCAGTGTATAAACTATAAGGAGCCAATTTAGGGCAGTGTATAAACTATAAGGAGCCATTTTAGGGCCGTGTATAAACTATAAGGAGCCATTTAGGGCAGTGTATAAACTATAAGGAGCCATTTTAGGGCAGTGTACAAACTATAAGGAGCCATTTTAGGGCAGTGTATAAACTATAAGGAGCCATTTTAGGGCAGTGTATAAATTGTAAGGAGCCATTTTAGGGCAGTGTATAAAATATAAGGAGCCACCAAATAAGGTATGCCTCCCACCCTTGAACGCCCATTTGCAAATAAAAAAAAAATAAACTTAGTGTAACTTTTTGTTCAGTATATTTTATATTTATGTACAATAAAATGGGAGCAATCAAATCTGGAAATCTATGACATTAATATCAAATATATCGTAATTAATATTGATTCAAAAAATTGAAATCATTCATATTACCTAAGACTGTCTAAAGTAGGGCCAGGGTCAGTACTGTTATTAGAATCTACATCTCCCCCTCGGTAGCTAAACAAAATATATTCATAACAACTCATTGGATCAATTATTGGATAAAATCTACAAATAAGTTATTATTTAGAAAGTTCAAAAGGTTATATCGGATATGAAACTCGTTTCAAACTTTAATTTTAAAACCCTTACATCATCGTAACCTAATTTCGTAAAATTAAGATTTTTTAAACTATGCACTCTGCGAGAACAAATAGTCAAATAGTTTATAAATCAAAGGTTAATAATATCATCAAGTTGCAAAGATATATGAGTTAGAGTTTTTGGCAAGTAATCAGTTCCTTTGAATCTGTAAAACTGTTTTAAAGCTTGATATCTCAATCTGATTTAATAGTTTGGTTATTTTCACATCAAGCAGTGACTCTCTTCCACAATTTGAAATTTGAAATATAAAGGAATTGAGTTTTTTGCCACAAACTATATTTTTCTAATCCCTAAGACTCTGCAACCCAATTTCACAGACCTTTGATATTTTTAACTATACATTATGTTAGGTCAAATAATATAAGTTTGAAGTATCGCCAATTTACCCCATCAGGTTGCAAATATATAAGGAATTGAAAAGTTAAGTTTATGGTAAAAACTTAATTCCTTTGTTTTTTTTCTCTTTTATAATTTTTGTCGATGGATTAAAGAAACCGAACACATCTAGTCCTGAATGGTCCAGGGTGATATCGGCTGCCTTGGTTCTTTAAATAAAAAAATAGTTCTTACTTGATAAACCAGTACGCTAAACCTCCTGCACCACCAGCCACCAGTACAAGGAACAATGCAGCCTGTACAGTGTACATACATTGTACACAGATTGTACATAGATTTTACAATACATATAGATTGTTCATTCATTTACATAGATTGTAATTTTTGAAAGAATATATACTGATTGTAAATAAATTGTATATAGTTTTTCAGCTATACTTAATAGATAAAAGAAAAAAGGAAGACAGGAATATTTCATGTGTTTTCTGGTTATCCAGTAATGGAATTAAAAAAAGTTTTGGTCTGCAGGTTAAAGCAAACCCTGAATTAAAAATTATGTTAATATTTAAAAAAAAAAGTTTAAACCTGTAAATAAAATGGTTTTAAACCTTTTTCTTCATCACTGTTCAAACTCAAACAAAAAAGTTAGCTAATCGTTAGAAAAACGCAAGAAATCGGTCTTTGCTACAAATTTTAATTGTCTTATCCCTAGCTATACCTTCGCAACCAAATGTCTTAGACCTTAGATATGTCAAATTATAAATTCTGTTAGATCAAATAATCTAAGTTTGAAATATCAAAGGTTTACACCACCAGAGCTGAAAACTTTAGAATGGGATATCCTTAATCCCGATATGTAATTTAATCTGGAGATTAATAACAAGAGGAGAACAAGCATTATTTAATCTCGAAAAAGAGGAGATCAAGCATTAATCTCGATATCCACCTTCTAAAGTTTTCAGCTCAGGTGAAAAAAATACAGGGATGAGAAAACTTGAGCTTGTGGCAAAGATATCTTTTATGTAAGAAGTGAAAAAATTCGGACTTTTCAAAGTTAAATGGGAATAGTTTATCAAGATTTTCTTCAGAAAAAATTGTTTGATTATGTAAACAAACTTTAACAAGCTTTATCATCAGATTGGTCCATGTTGTACCTTTATAATTGATGAGACCCTACAGTAGCAATCTGATGTATCATCATCATATACTGGCGTGGGGAGGGAAGGGGGAGTTCTGTATCTTCGCCCGGTTGACCGGCCGTAACTACTTCCGGATGAGAAACTGATCGGGACGGATTTAATTTTAGAAAAAATTCAGCAGACTGTCTGGAGAGGAACTGTAGAATATATTTAAGCTAAGCAACATGTACAATGCGCAATGGTAATCATAAAAGCGTAGTCTGATCAAAAGGGATAAAAAAGTATTTTTTCTTAAAAAAAAGAGACTTTTTTCAACTGTGGGTTCTCTATCAAAGAGACTGTGTGGATTTATGCCACAGAAAATATGGAGGCATTTTTTAAAAATAAATAGTTCAGAAAAAAATAAAGAAGGGTACTGTTGTGAATCAGACATGGTCCTCTTTATATGTATGTTCATGTGAAATTATAACGACAATCTCTTTACAGTGTGAGTAGCTTTAAATATAAATTTATTTTTTATATTATATGTTTTTCTTAGATATTAAATTGAAATAAAATTTAAAAAAAATCCTTTTCCTTGAATCATTTTGTGAATCTGACAGGTTAAAAGATCCTCTTCGTGTGTACATTTTTAGGTAGTTTTAATCACTATTTATTCATCATTCTCAAATATAATTTTTTAAAAGATTTAATCTTAAAAATGAAAAACAAATATTACCAGAATAAATTGCTTAGAATCGAATAGAGAGCTTGATTTATCACTAAAAATATGAAATCATTTTAATAAATCTAATTCAAGACTCGCGGGGTTTGATTGTAGCCGGGTGTTGGAAACCTTAACGCTGGTGTGAGAGTGTGAGATGTGATCTGATCTAGTACCGGAGAGGAACTGAACTCTCATCAAACCAGAGAGCTCTACGCCCTCAACAATCCTAATTAGGAGTTAAACATCTAACTGTCACAATTTGCTAATTTGTGTGTTTTATCTGTGTTTAACCCCCTCAGGCAATTTTGTGCAAATTGGGATAAACTCTAGTTCGAAACTTTGCGTTATTTTATTTTTCTACAATATTATCTATATTTATATTTTATAAAAACCGTTTTCAAATAATCTAAAACTACAGATATTCAATAGGTTCTAATAAAAATGATATTTTTTTGTAATATTTGCAAAAATTTTCATTCTTCCAAAATGTGATCCTGCGTTTGCAAATTGCCATATCTTTGGGTTTACGAATTATGGTAAATAAATGTGTGAATTCTATGATACTGGACCTTTTTCTCTAAAAGAAAATCATGTTATTTATTTAAATCATAGTTGAGGTGCAAATTTAGTTTTTGATAACCCACCATTGCTTTTATTGGAAACTTTTTATGAAAATTAAACTCTAAAAAAATATTCACACTGTTTGATGAACAGATGGTTTGTTTTGTCCAAAACTAAATTAATTTCTGTTTAAGGATCTTTACTCCTTTTAGAATATATATTACGCAATAGACCGACTCATCTTTAAACTAAAAGTCACAAACCCTAAAATTTAAAGAAATATCATCTTTTAAAGAGATTGTTCACCTTTTTGAAAATGCAGACACATCGCCATAATTTCTTGAATTTTTTAAAACACAATTAATTTAAGTTACAATTTTGCGCCTTAGATTTTCATGCAATGTTTCATTTAGAAGTACATATCTCAATGATAGTCTTTCCTATATTTATTTTTTTTAAATTACTAAAAAGCAATAAATGCTTTTGGTGTAATATATTAATGTTTAATTAATCAAGCTTTTAATTAGAGGCTAATTTGGCTCAATCAAACCATAACTTCTGATATAATTTGCGTTATTCAGGGGCGTAGTCAAGAATTTGTCTTGGGGGGGCTTACATTTTTTTTTTGAGGGGGATGGGATTTCATTAATCCAGGTTGACTTAACCCCTATAGCCCCTCTGAATACAGATGCAATCAACTAGTTTGCCGGTTTCATAAACAAATTTTAAAAAAATATGATCAAATAAATCTTTTTTTATACTCAACAAAAACAAATTAGATGTTTAAAAGTATTTTATTTCATTAAAACAGATTAAAAGAATAATTCATAAAACAATTCGATTAAAAACTTTAAAATTTTATGGTTATTGGTCGTAAACGTCGCGCGAACGGTTCAAGTACCAAAAGAGAACTAGATTTCTTACATCAAATAAAGAAAGTACATTTTACAATAACATGGTTTGCAGCATTTCCGGTATTTTTCCCTGTAAAGGTGGCCGGAACCTTTAAACAAAAACTTGAACTACGCAGCAGGTTGGGCAGAGGAGTAAATAATCTTATTGTTTCAGAAATTCCCGGTAGGTGTCATGGATGCACTTTACATTTTTAAATATTTAGCTATTATGATAATTGTTTTGCACCGGGAAACAAAAATATTAATTGTTATTTATAAGTTTGCATAACTAGTAGGAGCACCTATTGTTATTAACAAGTATTCTTGAAGCAATCTTACATACGAGGCTACAAGGGCATGACAAGTGCTCACATACAAAATAAGGAACTTGTTAAAATAACTTGAAAAAAGACATTACTGGGATTACTAATATTGGAATAGATAAATTATGGAGGGTTAATGTTGGGAAAGATAAGATTTTTTTGGGATGGGTAAATCTGGATGGATATTATTGGCATTGATAATATTGGGATTGATAATATTGGTATTGATAATGTTGGGATTGATAATATTGGGATTAATAGTATTGGGATTGATAATATTAAGATTGATAAAATTGGGATGGATAACATTGAGATTGATAGTTTTGGGATCGATATTATTGATATTGGGACAGATAGTACTAAATAATATTGGTATTGATAATATTCGGATGGATGATATCGGCATAAATAGTATCGGGATATATAATATTGGTATAGATAATAATGGGAAAAGATACTATTGGCATAAAAAATATTGAGATGGAGATAAATTGAGATTAATAATTATCAATATTTTTAGAATAATAAAGATTTGCATGTTCGGGAAGTACTATCTAAGTTTGGTCAATATTCAAGATTAAACAGTTACTGTGCTGAGTTAATTAAAGATTTGACACAAAAATATCTATTTTTTAATATTTTGTTTCAAGTATTTTCCTTAATCTCTCGCTTCATTAATTTATTTAGAGCTCGGAACATTTGTGGAGTTAATCTTTGTGTTGTTAATCCTTGTGTTGTTAATCTCTGTGTTGTTAATCTCTGTGTTGTTAATCTTTGTGTTGTTAATCTTTGCGTTGTCAATCTTTGTGTTGTTAATCTTTGAGTTGTTAATCTCTGTGTTGTTAATCTTTGTGTTGTTAATATCTGTGTTGTTAATCTTGTGAAGTTAATCTTTGTGCTGTTAATCTTTGTGTAGTTAATCTCTGTGCTGTTAATCTTGTGAAGTTAATCTTTGTGTAGTTAATCTTTGTGTTGTTAATCTTTGTGTTGTTAATCTTTGTGCTGTAAATCTCTGTGTTGTTAATCTTTGTGCTGTTAATCTTTGTGTTGTTAATCTTTGTTTTGTTAATCTTTGTGCTGTAAATCTCTGTGTTGTTAATCTTTGTGCTGTTAATCTCTGTGTTGTTAATCTTTGTGTTGTTAATCTTTGCGTTGTCAATCTTTGTGTTGTTAATCTTTGAGTTGTTAATCTCTGTGTTGTTAATCTTTGTGTTGTTAATCTTTGTGTTGTTAATCTGTGTGTTGTTAATCTTTGTGTTGTTAATCTTTGTGTTGTTAATCTCTGTGTTGTTAATCTTTGTGTTGTTAATATCTGTGTTGTTAATCTTGTGAAGTTAATCTTTGTGCTGTTAATCTTTGTGTAGTTAATCTCTGTGCTGTTAATCTTGTGAAGTTAATCTTTGTGTAGTTAATCTTTGTGTTGTTAATCTGTGTGCTGTTAATCTTTGTGTTGTTAATCTTTGTGTTGTTAATCTTTGTGTTGTTAATCTCTGTGTTTTTAATCTTTGTGCTGTAAATCTTTGTGTTGTTAATCTCTGTGTTGTTAATCTTTGTGCTGTAAATCTTTGAGTTGTTAATCTTTGTGTTGTTAATCTTTGTATTGTTAATTTTTGTGTTGTTAATCTCTGTGCTGTTAATCTATGGATCGCTATCTGTAACATTTGTCTTCTAAATGATTTTATTTATTTTTTCTGTTCATGCCATATCATCACATGTTGCTCTCTATCTCATCATTTCTCCCTTCTCATACTTATCCTCTTTCTCACCCTTCTCATAATCCTGGGACAAAAATAAATTTTTGTTCAAAAATTACCAACACGCAGCAAAAAATGTTCGATTTTTTAAATGTTTTCAAAACATGACAATTTGGGTGTCTAAAGTTGCGCCTCTAGCCACTGAATATTGCCCATTCTCATCCTTCTCATTTCTCCCTTATTATACTCATCCTCATTTTTATCTTTCTCATTTCTCCCTTATCATACTCATCCTCATTCTCATCCTTCTTATTTCTCCCTTATCATACTCATCCTCATTCTCACCCTTCTCATTTCTCCCTTATTATACTTATCCTCATTCTTATCTTTGTCATTTTCCCCTTATTATACTTATCCTCATTCTCATCCTTCTCATTCCCCCTTTATTATACTTATCATTTTTTTCTCTTTATTATTTCCCCCTTATTATACTTATCCTCATCCTCTATATTTATCCCTTATCTTACTCATCCTAATTCTCCTTCTCATTTTTATCCTTTTTATTCCCCCCCCCCCTTATCATTCTTATTCTAAGTATCATTCTCACCATATTTCTCTTTGATCATAATCATCCTCGATCATACTCATATTCGATCATACTAATCCTCGATCATACTCATCCTTGATCATACTCATCCTCGATCATACTTATCCTCGATCATACTCATCCTCGATTATACTCATCCTCGATCATACTTATCCTCGATCATACTCATCCTCGATCATTCTCATCCTCGATCATACTCATCCTCAATCAAAATCATCCTCGATTATACTCATCCTTGATCATACTCATCCTCAATCAAAATCATCCTCGATCATACTCATCTTGGATCATACTTATCCTCGATCATACTCATCCTCAATCAAAATCATCCTCGATCATACTCATCCTCGATCATTATCATCCTCAATCAAAATCATCCTCGATCATGCTTATCCTCGATCATACTCATCCTAGATCATACTTATCCTCGATCATACTCATCCTCGATCAAAATCATCCTCGATCATACTCATCCTCGATCATAATCATCCTGGATTATACTCATCCTCAATCAAAATCATCCTCGATCATACTCATCCTCGATCATAATCATCCTAGATCATACTTATCCTCGATCATACTCATCCTCGATCAAAATCATCCGATCATACTCATCCTCGATCATAATCATCCTGGATTATACTCATCCTCAATCAAAATCATCCTCGATCATACTCATCCTCGATCATAATCATCCTTCATTTTTTTTATCTCAATTATTATCTCAAAATACTCATTCTCGGTCCTTCTCTTGTTTTACCGGACCTTATTTGTTACTTGATGGAGCAAAAGAGGTTAAAGTAAAGTTGGAGCAAATTAAAAAGAGCAATTTAACACAAAATACCTAATTTGCTTGTTCAATATGTAGTTTTATCAAAAAATCTGATGTACAAAGAATAGATTATGTAAACTAAACTATATTTAGTGGAGACTAATTACATAACTGCAAACCTTTCTATAATATAGAACAATGAGAGTAAACGGTCAATTGCTAAGGGCAGTAGAGAGGAAGAGATTGCAGGGGAAATAAGAGATTGCAGGGAAATAAGAGATTGAAGGGAAATAAGAGATTGCAGGGAAACAAGAGATTACAGGAGAAATAAGAGATTGCAGGGGAAATAAGAGATTGCAGGGGAATAAGAGATTGCAGGGGAATAAGAGATTGCAGGGAAATAAGAGATTGCAGGGGAAATAAGAGATTGCAGGGGAATAAGAGATAGCAGGGGAAATAAGAGATTGCAGGGGAATAAGAGATTGCAGGGGAAAAGATTTAACAAAAGCTTAAGAGAAGATGGAAGGGTAGAGGGAGGAGGGGGGAGGAAGCAAATATAAGATAGGAAAAGATTTAACAAAAGCTAAAGAGAAGATGGAGGGGTAGGGGGAGGAGGGGGGAGGGAGCAAATATAAGATAGGAAAAACTTACAATGAGTCTTGTCTGTTTGTTGGTTTGTTTGTTCCAAAAAAAACTTTGAACAAATATGACCTGGCATAGCCAGACCAAGAGGTGGTTTATGGCCACATCTTTTCCAAATTTTGTGTATTTTTTTTTGTGGAAATCTGCGAAACTTTGGGTATTAGGTATTTACGCATTAAAGTAAAGAAGAACAATTTATTTTTAGTTTTATTTCAAGAATAGATAATTACAACAATTGTAAAAAGCTGAGACAAAGACGTAAAAATTCAGAAAAAAGTGACAAATTTTGTACAGCGCCAAACTAAAAAAGTGCGATTATTAAAAAGTTTTTAAAATTTTGGTTTAATAAAAAAATGTTGAGTTGAACAAAAATAATCTTTTAAGAATACATTAATAAAGGAATTATTCTAATTATTTTTATATAAATAATTGTAAACTTACGGCCTGGTTTAGCACATGTGACATTTATGCTGAAAATCAAGTTAAACAAAACTAAAATTGTTTTTAGATGATATTTTTATTTGAAAGTTTTTTTGATATTTCATATTTATAAGTTAAAATCGGACAAGATCTGAAACTAAACTTGAAAAGAAGTAAAATTGTCAATCGAAAATATTTTTAAAAGTTGTTGTTTTAACGTAATTTGGAATTGGATATTCAAATTGTATAGCTTAAACCGAGAAGACAATACAAGTATTTTAGATTATACATTGTATAACACTTTAAATAATGATAAGTAGTTTTTCACATTTCACTTTAAAATATTCAACATTTGTTATTTTACATTAATGTTTTCAAATCACAAAATATTTGTTTTGTAGACAAGTAAAGGGGAAATGTCAACAAGTCCATACAAAGGGGGGGTCTTTCTGACGTTGTTTTTAGAGATTTCGCTCTGATTTTTTTGCATGCAATGCAGGCCGGACTTGGGATTTAGTTTTAAATCAAAAACCAAAATGGGGGGAAAAAAAGTAATTGAATTTTTTCCACAAGCTTAAATTTTTTAATCCCTATATCTTTGCAACTAGATGGTGTAGACCGATGATCTTTCAAACTCAGACTATTTGATAAACAGAATTCATAGCTTGACATATCAAAGGTCTACGACATTGGGTTGCTAAGATATAGGGGAGAAATAGTTACGAGTTTGTGGTAAAAACTAATTTCTTTTCCCCCCTCATTTTAATCGCATTTTTCGGACATTTTTTCAAAAACTTTGGGTTAGATCCATGTGGGGTTTCTAAAGTCACTAATTCTGGGTCGGGAAACTCAATTGTGGACTCTAAAATGCATTTTCTCCTCTTCTTATACAATTCTCCCCTCCCCTTCTCCCGTATTTTCTCCCTTTAAAAGGCCGATGAAGCCTTCTGACTTCATTGCCATTTTTTTTGCATTCAGACCTAAATTGGGATCTAGCTTTTGAATTAAAAACCAAAAGAAAAGGTCAACAAATTTTTTTCCCATTATTTGGACATTTTTTCAAAAACTCAATTTTGGACTGCATTTCTTCTTAAGTAATAAAGTCAGAAAGTTTCATCAATAATTTTTTTGCTTCCGGCACTTAGAAATAAGATGATTTTATCGATGAATAAATAATTCTATAAATACCTTTAAAACATAAATTCTTACAAATACAGCACGTATACATTAAGCAATAAGCATGACCCATTTTTTAAGAAATAAGCCCCAGCCCGGCCCCGGAGAATTGTGCATTTACATTACAAAATTTGGTCATAAAAAAGTTCAAATATTTAAAGAAGTTATAAAAAAAATTTGAAAACTTCATGTTTCCTCAAAATGAAAGACATGTTACCTCTAAATTCATATTTATATTTTGGCTTACAAATTAATTTATGTGATAATTGAATCTTTCTTTCAGAAATGTAAGGATTATTAAGTTTTCCTTTCCGAAATGTATAATATTATTAAATCGTTTTATCAGAAATGTAAGGATTATTGAACTGTCTTATCAGAAATGTAAAGATTATTGAATCTTCCTATTAGAAATGTAAGGATTATTAAAAAATCCTATTTGAAATGTAAGGATTCTTGAATTTTTTTACCAGAAATGTAAGGATTATTAAATCGTTCTATCAGAAATGTAAGGATTATTTAACTGTCCTATCAGAAATGTAAGGATAATTAAATCGTGCTATCATAAATGTAAGGATTATTAATAGTCCTATCAAAAATGTAAGGATTATTAACAGTCCTATAAAAAATGTAAGAATTATTGAATCCTCCTATCAGAAATGTAAGGAATATTTTATTCTCCTATCAGAAATGTAAGGATTATTTAACTGTCTTATTAGAAATGTAAGGATTATTTAACTGTCCTATCAGAAATGTAAGGACTATTTAACTGTTCTATCAGAAATGTAAGGATTATTTAACTGTCCTATTAGAAATGTAAGGATTATTTAACTGTTCTATCAGAAATGTAATAACGATATGGATTTTTTATCACAATATTTTGTTAAAGGTAAATGCTTAATCCTCCGAAGGTCGGTTTGCTCAATTCTTATATACTAATCATGCTTACTATACAAATGCTTACATTAAAGACAAAATACATTGAAAAAAAGATAAGTTCCGAAAAAACTGACCACTTTTATACTCTAATTTTTAATCCTTATCCGTATATCTTTGTAACCCAATGATGTTAACCTTTGATATTTAATTCTATAACTGTTAATTTATAACTTGCAGCGTTCAGCATCAGGTTGCACATTAATAAAAGGATTCAAATAAGAGTTTGCTGTGAGTAATCAGTTCAATTGCAGGTGTCCATATAATTCCATTTTTGATCCCGAATGGGATCTGTATAAAAAGTAAATATATGGGCATGAAAATACACTTTCTGTGTCATTGTGAACTTTTGCAAGTTTTTGTGTACGTCTACTACATTTTAGAAATGTGTTCTGTATTTTGGATATGAAATGATGTAAATATCAGTTTATCAACATATAAGGATAAAATATGATATACAGAAAAATAAAATTTTCCTTGCAAAAAAAACATTGTTTACTACAACAACATGGTTAATTTCTGCCCCTAATATCTATCAACCAACATTTGGGATTGTATTGGGTGGAAGTTTATGGAGCCCTGTGGTAAATATGGTAAAGAAGATATATATTACTAGATAACATGAATATGTGTATTGGATGGGAGTTTATGGACCCCTGTCCACTGTGGTAAATACGGTAAAGAAGGTATTTATTACTAGATAACATGAATATGTGTATTCTTGAATGTAAGAACTTCTTGATAAATCATCTCCTTCAGTGTACTAGTAGGTAGATCATCGATTTCAACCTAAATTTTTCAAATTAATTACAAAATATTTTTAAAAACTGTTTTTAAATAAAAACAATCATTGAAGCATAATGTTAGGTATGATGGCAAGATTTAAACTAAACAACAACTATTGATATCAAATTATCTTTACAAAAACATTGGATAGATATTGTTCAACTTAATTTATAATTTAAAAATGTTTCTCTAAAAAAAATGACCTCAAACGAGAAAGGCTTCTGCGCAACTGGTTCGTCCTAAACATTAAACTATATCAATAAAATTAAAAATTTCATTTTAAAAATAAATATTTTCAAGAGTTCATTGACCATCCTAGGAATGTGCGTAATAATCGCGCAAAACTTGAAAACATTATTTTCCAGTGTGTCTGTTGTTATATGGATTTCAGAAGAATAATACAAACTCAAATTTTCAAATCCTTTTATCTTTGCAACCTGATGGTATGCATCTTTGATATTTCATACTTAGATTATTTAATCTAACAAAATGCATATTATAAAATATCTCAGGTTATACAACATTGGGTTGCAAAGAAATAGGGATTAGAAAATTAGAGTTTTTGGCAAAGACTCAATTCCTTTTGCGTTTGATTGCTGTAAAACGTACTGCATTTACACTATACAACAGTTGTTGTGCATTTTCTCAAAGGCTAATATTTTTATATAAACATACTTTTTATAAATTTTAAAAAGTCATTTTTAAACAAAATTTGGTCAAACTTTCCTGAAATTACATATAAATGTTTGCGCATGCAGAAACCTTATTTTCTTTTTTTTTCTGCTATAAAGAAAAAACGATTAATCGATTATATATTTGAATTAGTTAAATGTATGCATGATCTGGATCTGGTTCCAAGGTGAATATAGCAATGTCTGGTAAATATGATGGATTGTAATCGGATTATATATTTTATAACAAATATTCAGGTTTGGGGCAAGACCTCCCTCATTCAAAATACTTTAAAGACTTTAAAGGGAGTATTCGACGTATTTTCATCCATCCATCCATATAATAAGTTGAAGGCCCCATTTACAACGGCATACAAAAAAACTTGCTTTTTAAAAAAAGAGTTAACAAGGCGCGTTGTCGGAGAAAAACTAAAATATCTTAAGAGTAACATTGTAAATATAGGACACGCCGGACAGCTCTTTAAGGAATTGAGTCTTTGCCACAAATCCTGATATCATAATCCCTATATCTTTGCAACCATATGTCGTAGACCTTTGATATTTCAAACTATATAATTGCAACCAAATGTCGTATAGACCTTTGATATTTCAAACTATATATTCTGTCAGATCATACAGTCTAGGTTTGAAATATAAGAGTTTTACACCATCAGGTTGGAAAGATAAAGGAATTATAAATATACAGTTTGTGGCAAAGACACAACTCCTTTGTGAAGTGCAGTCTCATTATTAATTTGAAGCTATAAATAATGTCTTAATTTTTAAAAGTAACAACACTCTTTAACCAATCTAATTAATGTTTTTATTTTTCACTAAGATTCTTATGAAAATATATTTGTATTGAAAGCTTAAAGTTTAATGTTTGCCCAACTTTGATCTCCTGTTTGTTTTGATAAAGTCACAAAGTGTTCTGCACAAATGAACTGGAATCTATATATATATTTATACTTTTCTTATCTGCCTTTCTGTTTGTTTGTATCCAATAAACGTCAAAACGGCTGAACCGATCGGGCCCGAATTCTGTGTTGGACCTCACATGAACCCAAGAAATGGATGATCAAAATTTCAAAAATAGCCTCCTGAAAAAAAGTTCCACGATTGTTTTTTTTTTCAAAATTTGTTTATTTTTGTTTTACAATGTGTACAAAGCAAAAATGTTCACAATTGCAACAGAAAAATAAAGCCTAGTCATAAATCTTTAATTTGTAAAAAATAGATGATCTACTTTCTTTAGTTTTAGATTTTCCTATCATTGTGTTCTAGCATTTCGATAGCCATTTATAAACGTATCATTTAAATTATGATTAAGGTTCATAAGATATTAACATTATTTTTGACACTAACAAATTCTAAAATCTGAATTGCAATTCCTAATTGCAAATTGTCAAGCCAAATATTATCAAAATATTTGAAATTTTAATCAAAACGATAGGATTTTACTAACAGCGTTTTTTCTTTATACTGATGACACATTTGTTATTGCTATTTCAATTCTATGTGATATCAATTCTATATTTCCTGGATTATTTTATATTATGTATGTCATATATATATGTATTGATGTTTATGCATATTATTCATTTCCATAACGTATATATTGTATTACTTAAACATAGATACATTGTATAATTTCCATTAAGAAAATGTATCTAATGAATAAAGTTTCCTTTACAGCATACAGCTAACAAACTTTTTAGATATATTCACACGGGGAACTGTAACCACAGTGATCCAATAGTTGCAAGCTCTTTCACAAAAATCGATAAGAATTTTGCCAATTACTGCTTGAAAACTAAAACTAAAAACAAATGCTTTGCAGCTGAAAAATCTCTAATTGACCACAATAAAGTTTTATTGAGAGCCCCGTCAGGACAAATGGAGGAAAATGTACGCTAGATTGTGACGTATGTATTTTGCTTAATCAACTACAGTTTTATAGTCTCTACGCAAATCATACTTCTTAAAACTAGTTGTTGTTTGTAAACAAACTTGACACATATGTCTCTACGCAGCATAAATATCTCAGTCGATCAAAGCTGTCAATGATGAACACATCTAAAAGTGAAAATCTTTTCCCTTGCTCCCTTTCTAATTTTGTCCTTACTTCAAACTCAGCTCCCCGCCTTAGCTCCATCCTTACTTCTAGCTCATCCCTTCGATCCAGCTCCAGCCTGCACCCTGTCCCTACCTCCATGCTACTCCCTAGCTCTGTCATTCGGACTAACTCTGTCATCCGCCCTAACCCCGCCCTTCTCTCCAGCCCCATCCTGATTCCTAGCCCCACCTTTCTCTCTAGCTCCGCCCTACTCTCTAGCTCAACACTGCTCTCTAGCTCTGCCCTGGTCAATAGCTCCTCCCTTTTCTCTAGCTCCA